>NW_009650093.1:950772-952671 GCF_000708025.1 Charadrius vociferus
GGCCTGGGGCCTGACCCCCGGGGTGGGCACCCCGCGCTCGTCCCCGGGCAGGTGCCCCGGTGGCACCGGCTCCTGCCCTCCAGCTGCCAAAGCCACCGGGAACCAGTCCCCGGGTGAGTGGTGACTGGGAGCTGGGAGGGTTTTTTTACAGCCTGGAGGTTCGGTGCCAGTTTCTTACCCTGTCTCCCAAGGGAACGCGGAGCAGGGAGTGCTGTCCCTGCTGCCCGCCCCGCGGGGATGGGAGATGGGACGTCCCCTCGGCACAGGATGGGGCTGGGGGATGCTGAGATCGGCACCTTCAGCCGCCCCTCAACCCAAAACTCTGCCTGTGCGAAGCTGGGATGGAGTCAGGGAGGAGGAGGAGGAGATGCACTGTCTCTCCTCTGGTGTCACCGCTGCCTCTCCTCTGGTGTCACCGCTGCCTCGCTGCCCACCCTGGGCTGCCCCATGCCATGGGACCCACTTGGAGATCCTCAAGTTGGGGGGAGGGGGTCTGCTCACTCTCCAGCCCCCCGGGGAAAATGGGGGTGGGATCCCTCCTCGGCATCACCCCTGAACCAGAGCCGCGACACCTTCCCCCAGGAGGGGATTTGACCCTGAGGGTCCTCCTCCTCCTGCCAGAAGTTAAATATTACCCCAAAACACCCACGGGGACACCGTCCTTCCACCAGCACCCGGCACAGGGACTCCTCTGCTGGGCGGTGCACATTTTGGGGTACTTACATTTATAATTAATTACGGGTATTTATTATGTCCACCACGTAGGAGAGCACAAGGGTCTGGGAAGGGGGTCCGGGTCCCCTGAGCATCTGCACCCCCGGGATCCGGCCCTGGGAGACCCCCTGCCACCACGGGTGGCTTCAGCGGGGCGGGGGGGGGACGGGGGACACGCAGCCCCCATCCCCAGCATCTCCCTCCCACCTTCGGCACCTTCGGGGCGAGGAGCACCGGAGGGAGCGGAGCCGCCGGGAGCTCATCCCAGCCGACGGGGGACACGCAGCCCCCATCCCCAGCATCTCCCTCCCACCTTCGGCACCTTCGGGGCGAGGAGCACCGGAGGGAGCGGAGCCGCCGGTAGCTCATCCCAGCAAGCCGGTACCCGTCCCCGGAGCCGGTGAGAGAGTTGAGTCACCCCGGCAGGGAAAGTGAGGCGCCGGGATAAAAGCGGATGGGCAAAGGTTTCCTTTGACACTGGCGGTGGCCACGCTTCGCCCACGGTGCTGGCCAAGCCGGGCTCCCCCGAGATGCTTCGGCCAACGCCGGGAAGGGCTGGAGAACATCTGGATTTCTCCTTCTGCCTCTTTTTTCCTTTGCTGCTTCTCCCCCGCTTTTGCCTGGGTGGGGTCGGGGGATTTTCCACGTTGGCCCCTGGATTTTGGTGGCCCGGGCGGAGGTGGCGGGACAGCTTCTCCCCGTGCCCAAATTTTGGGCTTACATAGGATTTTGAGCCCATGTTGTCCCTGAGGACAATCCTGGGGACGCTGGCGCTTTGCTCCGTGCTGGGATGGAGGGATATGGGGACCCCAGAGCCTGCGCCCAGCACCGAGGGGCCGGTCTGTGGGTCCGGCTGTGCGGGAAATGATCTTTATGGGGTCGTGAGCGAAGGTTTAGGGAGGTCGGGATGGGGAGAGGGCAGAAGCCATCAGCTGTGGATGGCCGGAGGCGGGGGGAGGGAAGGGCGGTTGTACTGGGAGTGTGGGGCAGGACGCGGTCCCAGTGTGTCCCGGGGTTAGCCAGGAGCTCGGCTATTTATATCGGAGCTGCTGGCCCCTGCTCGGGGTGACTCAGACCCGGCGCGATGGCCAGATGGGAACATGTTTTGGAGATGGTCTAATGGGAGGGTGGGGACGGGGGACCCTCCCTGCCAGCCCCCCCAGCCGCCTGTCACCTCCTCGTCCC
>NW_009650093.1:956767-957467 GCF_000708025.1 Charadrius vociferus
GAATGAGCGGGGGCCACCACCCCAACACGGCGAGGCCCATCGTACCGCACCGCACCCCGGCACAGCCCCGGCACCCGGCAGGGCTGGTGGAGGGTCACAGCCTGAGCCGGAGTTGGGAAAGGGGGGGAAAGTGGGGACAGGTGGGGATGTGCGTGGCTGGGGACTCCCGGCTCGCTCCCCATTTATTGCGTTTGTCTGGGCTCCCTGTGCCTCTTCCCACGTTCTCCTCCTGCTGCCCTTAGTGGATTCTCTGGTGGCTTGTAAGGGGTTGGGCCCAGAGCCCGGCTTGTCTAACAGATCCCCCCCCCGCCCCCTTCCAAAGCGGCTGTGCCCCTGGGAAAGTTGTAGATGGGGGAGATGGAGATGCCAGAGGGGTCTGTAATTATTGATGCTGGGGGTTTGGGGGAGCGTTGGCCGCAGACCCCATCCTCCCCGCTCACCCTTCTCTCTCCCGCAGGTCAAGATCTGGTTCCAGAACAAGCGCTCCAAGTACAAGAAGATCATGAAGCAGGGCTCCGGCGCGCCCGATGGGGAGCACCTCCACACCACCGCCTCCCTCTCCCCCTGCTCCCCCAACATCCCCCCGCTCTGGGACATCCCCGTGCCGGGCAAAGGGCCCCCCCTGGCCCCAGGCAGCTACATCAACAGCTTTGGAGCCTGGTACCAGCCTCACCCGCAGGGCGCCATCCCCCGGACCCCC
>NW_009650093.1:958159-959789 GCF_000708025.1 Charadrius vociferus
CCCGCCAAAAAAACCATCTGTGCAGGATCCGCCATTGTTTTCAGACATGCGATCGCTCCCCCGAAATGGAGGCGCAATTATAGTAATTGTGGGGCCGGGCCCCTGGGTGAGGGGCTTCTCCCCTCCTCCTCGGGGTAATTACGGGCAATTTGGAGCTGTTGGAGATGTCTCCCTTAATAGGGGCGGGGGGACGCGGGGCAGGCGGGGGTCCCCGGGGTGGGTCGAGCCCCGGGTTACTGCCCCGCTCTGCGGCAGCCCCTGGGAATTCCCGGCCCCGGGAGCGACGGGGGCTTTGGGAGAGGGGGATATTTTTCAGCTGCGGGTTTGACAGTGAGTGGGGTATCATCTCCCTTTGTGCTTTTCAGAGGCCAGAACCCGGCTGGGAAATGCGTTATCGTTATTTCCCGCTTTTCCCAGTCCGGCTCAGTGTTTGTCACCCACGATGGGGACCAGACCCGCACTGGGGCTCTCCCTGGTGCAGCGGGACTGTACCGAGGTTTGCTCCGTTGCACAAACACACCGTGCTCCTCATTCCGGATATCCCCACCTTGTATTTCCCCGGCTCCGAGGGTCGCCGCCTGTCCCGGGGACCACGTTTCCCATCCCAGCCGGTGAGATCGGAGAGGGAGCGATGATGCCGCGGTGCCGCGCGCGGCTCTGTTTGCTTCGCGCCATCGGCAGTGCGTGGGGCCGGAGTTTTTTGCCGAGCGCTCGGCTCCCACCCGAGGAGTGGGGATTTTCAACAAGCAGTCGATAGCGGGGAGACGGGCAGGGCTGGAGATGTGGCGCCCAGCGTGGGAACGGCGTGCCGCGGGGCCGGAGGCACGTGGGGAGCCCCGGACGTGAGCCCCCATCACCGTGCCAGCCGGTAGCAGGTTTGATCCCTCAGCTGAGAGGTTTGGGGTGCTGGCAGTGACCCCGGGGGGATGTGGGCACGGTCGTCCCCGGTCGTGTCCCGCGATGGCCATAGACACATTGCAGCGATGGTGTGGGGAGGATGTGGAGCCCACGGGCCGGTTCGGCACCTTGGGGGACATCGTGGCCGGGACCGATGGTGGTCCAGGGCCAAGAGATGGTGCGCGGTGTCCCCTGCATGGGTGGACGGTGTCCATGTGTGGGGACAAGTCCAGCAGGGGGATGTGCAGGGCAATGCTGGCTTGATTTTCCCCAAGCGATGGAGCCCAAGGCTTGAGGGAGGTGGATGGATTTGCTTTGCACTGATTTTGGAGGAAAGGAGAATTTCTCTTCCGGAGACTGGGGAAAACCCAACTCCTCACGGGTAGGATTTACCCTGGGCAGGGGCTTCGGGCTGGAAGGGGCGACTTTCCTCCGGGAATTACTCTCTGGCCACGGAAAGGGGCTGAAACGTGGTGTGGTCGCAGCCGCAAAGGGCTCTTGGATCTGCCGTCGAGGAGCCGGGTGGTGGGTGCCATCCCCGTGGGTTGGGGTGACCCCTGCAGAGCCCGGCGGTGCGGTCGGAGGGGACCGGGCATTGCGGTGTGCCCGGGAGGGAAAGGCTCTGGCGGGATGGGGGAAGCAGGAGGCAGAGGCTGCGGCGCCCGCTCGGCTTTCCCGACGGATGTGCTGCCAAGGACCTGCAGCCAGAGCCGCTCGCAGGTCCCGTCTTGCA
>NW_009650093.1:960728-961745 GCF_000708025.1 Charadrius vociferus
TAGCCAAGAGCCGGGGAGGGGCCGAAGGCACGGTGGATGCCAGGCCGGGCCGTGGGCGGGCGGCTGCCCCCGCTTTTTGCGCTGGCAGCGGCGTGTGACGCAAGCGGTTGGAAGCGGCGTGTTGCAACGGGGCAGGAAACGTGCGGCGCGCTGGGAGGGCTGCGCGCCGGGGCTTGCACCGGGGACACCGGTGGGACGCTGGGTACCGCTACCCCACAGCGTGGACCCCACCACGGGGGATGGAAACCACATCTCAGCCCTCATCCCACCCGTAGCCGCCAGCCAAATGCCCCTCCGAGGGGCTGGGTGTCCCCAGCATCCCCATCCCTGTACTGGACGGCGCTGCTCTGCATCCCCCGTGCTGGCAAGGGGTAACTGGGATAACTGGTCTAATGAAGGATGGTCATTTTATGACATCCTGTGCCGGGGCTGGGCGCGGGATGCTGGGGGGAGTGGGGTGATGGGTGATGTCCCCATCCCGGGGGGGTCCTGCCTCCATCCCTCAGGTCTCGTTCTGCTTTCGGGAGCACACCGGGGCCGCAGCCGCTGGCAGGAGGAGCGGGCTCAGCCCTGGGGAGGGATGTCTGGGTCCTGCAGCCCTTTTTGGGGAGCCCTGGGGGGGGGTCTTGGCCACCATTGGGCTGGAAGAGCTGCGGGTGATGCTGGTGGTGAACCGTGTGTGTCCTCCCCCGGGCTGTCGGAGATGGGGCTGAGCGAGGAGGAAGAGGGGGAGCGCGGCCGGGAGGGAGTCGGGGCTCTGCCGCGGCTCACGGGACAGGGACAAAGGGCTCCCGGCACCAGGCCCCCCCCCACGGGCTGTGGGCGCTGCGACCCCCGGGGACCCCCAGCCCCACGCGGGCTCCGGGACGTGCTCAGCGACCGGGACAGAGGAGTGGGACAGGAGGGACCGGGGAAGGGGGGGGGTTATATGAGCACAAAGTCTTCCCCGGTGCCCATCCCCGGGGCGTCGGGGCTGGGGGCACAGGCCGCCGGGGGAGCCCGGCTCGCAGGCAGCGC
>NW_009650093.1:962809-964112 GCF_000708025.1 Charadrius vociferus
CCGGGGGTCGCCGGATCCCAGTTTGGGCACCCCCGGGTGCGGGGAAATTCCTGCTCCAGCCCATCTCTGGGGCACGCGGGGGAGCCCCGTCCCCGCTGCCGCCCCCATGTGCTCGTGTCCTGCTCGGGATGCTCCTGCGGGATGGGGATGGGGATGGGGATGGGGAGGGGGTCCTGTGCCAAAACCAGACGGTGACCCCGCTTTCCCCTGCGCCCCGGGAGAGGGGCGGCGTTGCCAGCACGGCATTGCTGAAGCTGCTCTTGGCTCTTTCTCCACCGGCCCAAAGCATCCCCGGTTGGGGACACTCAGAAAAGGCCAAGAGCCCCCAAACATCCCAGTCTGGTAGAGTTTAACTCAGTGGATGGGAGAAGTCCCACTGGGGGATGGGGATGTCCCTGCGCTTGTTCAGATCCCGCTTCCCTCCACCTGCACAGGCTGGAGACCCAACCGGCGCCTTTCAAATTGCCAGGACGGGTTTGGGCAGCCGGGGGGGGAGACAACGGGGGGGACAGGGACTTTGTATCCCCTTCCCATCCTCAGCCTGGGCAGTGCGATGGGACGTGGACCCAGACAAGGAGCAGAGAGGTCCCCGAGGCCACTCGGGAGCGTTTCTGTCCTATTTTCCAGCGCTGACACCGGTGACGGAAGCCTGGCTGGCGGCGATGCCGTGGCTGCCCCGGCGTCGCTCTTCGGCTCCGGCTACCGCGTGCCGGGTTAGCCAAGAGCCGGGGAGGGGACGAAGGCACGGTGGATGCCAGGCCGGGCCGTGGGCGGGCGGCTGCCCCCGCTTTTTGCGCTGGCAGCGGCGTGTGACGCAAGCGGTTGGAAGCGGCGTGTTGCAACGGGGCAGGAAACGTGCGGCGCGCTGGGAGGGCTGCGCGCCGGGGCTTGCACCGGGGACACCGGTGGGACGCTGGGTACCGCTACCCCACAGCGTGGACCCCACCACGGGGGATGGAAACCACATCTCAGCCCTCATCCCACCCGTAGCCGCCAGCCAAATGCCCCTCCGAGGGGCTGGGTGTCCCCAGCATCCCCATCCCTGTACTGGACGGCGCTGCTCTGCATCCCCCGTGCTGGCAAGGGGTAACTGGGATAACTGGTCTAATGAAGGATGGTCATTTTATGACATCCTGTGCCGGGGCTGGGCGCGGGATGCTGGGGGGAGTGGGGTGATGGGTGATGTCCCCATCCCGGGGGGGTCCTGCCTCCATCCCTCAGGTCTCGTTCTGCTTTCGGGAGCACACCGGGGCCGCAGCCGCTGGCAGGAGGAGCGGGCTCAGCCCTGGGGGGGGATGTCTGG
>NW_009650093.1:965473-966312 GCF_000708025.1 Charadrius vociferus
GTTCGGGGAAAACTACAAACCAGGAATAAAATCCCCCCCCACCCCCACCCCCCAAATTTCCCTCCCATGGGGCAAACCTCGGGCTGAGCCAGCAGCGACCCTGCCCATCACCCTGTGCCACCCCCGGTCCCCAACCACCACCCCCACCTACCGCCCCCCAAAAACAGGGCGGAGGGGACGCGGGGTTTAACTCCGTGTTTGCCAAACCGGAAAACTCCCGGAGCTCCACCCTGCTCACCGAAAACCTCCCCCAAAACCGGTGTTTGGAGCCTTCGAATTTGAAGAGTTTTTATTAACATTTATAGACCAGTTTTTGGTCACCGGGAAAGCAGCGAAGTCCCCCGTCCTTAGAGGGGGGCTCCCATCAACCAGGGCTTTTTTTTTGTTTTGTTTTGTTTTTCCTGAAATCAAATCAAATAAAAAAGCAAACAAAAAACCAGACCGAAACCAGCTTGGTTTGGATCAACTTTATACAAACGAACCTTATGTACACTCTCTTTTTTCCCCCATACACCCCTATTTATATAAGGCAACATAAATAAGATCCTCGGGACTGTACAACACATATGAACACTTCTTAAAACTGCACTTTCTGCTTCTAAAAAAATAGCATCATTCTCTTAAAAAATAGTAAAGAGGTTTGTTTTTTTTTTTTCTTTAAAATGTGTTGTCGATTTCTTTAAAAAATAGGCATTCTGCTTCGCCGGTAGCTTAAATGACGCAGATGTTAGGCACTGTTAGAAAACGGACATTAGCGCAATTTTTCTCTTTTAAAAAATAACTTAAGCCATTCCCAAACTGTTTAAATATTAAAATATTTTCTCCCCTCCCCAACTCCC
>NW_009650093.1:967262-968032 GCF_000708025.1 Charadrius vociferus
CCCCGTGCGGACGCGGCCATGGGAAGGGGGGACATGGGGACACCTCTGGGGACCGGGTGCATCCCGGCCGTGACACTGGGGGTGTCCTCGGTCGGTGCAGAGGGACCATCCCCAGGGCCACCCTGGGGTGAGCTGGGGGTGGGGGGACCCCTCCACAGCCATTGGGGATGTGATGGTGGGGACCAGGGCAGGTCCCCTGTCCCCAGCACGGCTCGGTGGGGACAGCACCAGGATGGGCCATGGGGCTTCAGCCCCCGACCCGTTGTTGCGCTCCTGCCCGCGAAACGATGAGGGTGACACCGGGGACAGCGGGACAGGGGGACCGGTGTGGTTCAGCCCCGGGGAGTGTCCCTGTCACCATCCCGAGACCTCACATCTTGGGGGGGGTCTTTGGGTCACCGGAGCCCTCCCAACGCCGTAACGGGGAAAGCCACCGTCTCCGCAGCGGTGGGGAGTGTGGGTCCCGGGGGGGTCAGTGCCTTGGCGGGGGTCCCGCCCCCCCCCAGCCCTTCCTCACGGGGTGTCCCCAAAGGGGACACTGGGGCAGCTCAACCACCCTCCCAGTTTGGCAGCTGGGAGCTGACTGGTTCCCAGTAAGAGGAGCGGGAGGGAAGGGGCAGGTCTCTGCGGCGGTTCGGGGAAGACTACAAACCAGGAATAAAATCCCACCCCACCCCCACCCCCCAAATTCCCTCCCAGTGGGGCAAACCTCGGGCTGAGCCAGCAGCGACCCTGCCCATCACCCTGTGCCACCCCCGGACCCCAACCAC
>NW_009650093.1:969694-971489 GCF_000708025.1 Charadrius vociferus
AGTGCGAGTTACTGTCCCAGACGGCCGGGGAAGGGGGAGAGTTGCAGGCCATGGAGTCGCTGTTGTTGGGGCTGTGCTCCAGCGGCACCTCGCCGTTCTTGTACAGCTTCTTGAACTTGGAACGGCGGTTCTGGAACCAGATCTTCACCTGGAAAAGAGAGACGGAGAGGGGTCAGCGCCTCCGCCGCCAAAACGGGGCGCTGGGGGGGTGGTGGGAAGGGGTGGAGGGATGGAGGTGGCACGGGGACCTTGGGGATGGGGGAAGGCACGAGGGACACGGGTGTCACGGGCAGCCCAGAAAGACAGTGTGGGAAGGGACACAAGGGACATGGGGGTCGTGGTGGCCCCAAACACACAATGCAACATGTGAAGGGACACAAGGGACATGGGTGTCACGGGGAGCCCAGAAACACGATGAGATGTGGGAAGGGACACAAGGGACATGGGTGGCATGGGGAGTCCAGACACACGATGAAACACGTGAAGGGACACAAGGGACATGGGCATCACGGGGAGCCCAGACACATGATGCAGTGTGGGAAGGGACACAAGGGACATGGGTGTCACGGGGAGCCCAGACGCATGATACAACATGCAAAGGGACAAGGGACATGGGTGTCATGGTGTCCCCAGACACACAATGCAGGATGGGAAGGGACACAAGGGACATGGGTGTCACGGGGACCCCAGATGCACAATGAAACATGGGAAGGGACAAGGGACATGGACATCATGGTGGCCCCAGATACACAATGCAACATGTGAAGGGACAAGGGACATGGGTGTCATGGGGAGCCCAGAAACACGATGAGATGTGGGAAGGGACACAAGGGACATGGGTGTCACGGGGAGCCCAGACACATGATGCCACATGCAAAGGGACAAGAGACATGGGTGTCACGGTGACCCCAGACACACAATGCAACATGGGAAGGGACACAAGGGACATGGGTGTCACGGGGAGCCGGGACACACCGTGCACCACAGGAAGGTACCGGGGATATGGGCATCATGGGGACCCCGGACACACGGTGCATCGCAGGAAGACCCCCCGGGACATGGGTGTTATGGGGACCCCGGACACACGGTGCATCGCAGGAAGACCCCCCGGGACATGGGTGTTATGGGGACCCCGGACACACGGTGCATCGCAGGAAGACCCCCCGGGACATGGGTGTTATGGGGACCCCGGACACACGGTGCATCGCAGGAAGACCCCCCGGGACATGGGTGTTATGGGGACCCCGGACACACGGTGCATCGCAGGAAGACCCCCCGGGACATGGGTGTTATGGGGACCCCGGACACACGGTGCATCGCAGGAAGACCCCCCGGGACATGGGTGTCACGGGGACCCCGGACACACGGTGCATCACAGGAAGACCCCCCTGGGACATGGGCATCATGGGGACCCCGGACACACGGTGCATCACAGGAAGACCCCCCGGGACATGGGTGTTATGGGGACCCCGGACACACGGTGCATCGCAGGAAGACCCCCCGGGACATGGGTGTCATGGGGACCCCGGACACACGGTGCCTCACGGAAAGACCCCCTGGGACATGGGCATCATGGGGACCCCGGACACACGGTGCATCGCGGGAAGGCACCCGGGGTGTGGGTGTCACGGGGACCCCGGGGACGTGGTGCATCACGGGAAGCCCCCCATCCCGGAGGACACGGGTGTCGCGCATAGCCCGTCACGCCATGCATCACGGGACGCCGGGCCGGCATCGGGAGCGTCCCCGGTGCTGGGCGAGGCGGCGGAGGCAGGCGGGGGGGGCGGGCGGGGCG
>NW_009650093.1:988441-988727 GCF_000708025.1 Charadrius vociferus
CCGGGGAGGTGTGATGCATCGTGGTGGCCGGCGGCGGCTGGTGGGGTCCGTGGGGTCCGCTGAGGGTCTGGGGGTGATACCAGGGATTGTGCTCCTCCAAAAAACCGGGGGAAGAGCTGTAGGGAAGCGGCTGCGGGAGCGGGGTCCGGCCCGGCGCGCTGCCGTGCGAGTTACTGTCCCAGACGGCCGGGGAAGGGGGAGAGTTGCAGGCCATGGAGTCGCTGTTGTTGGGGCTGTGCTCCAGCGGCACCTCGCCGTTCTTGTACAGCTTCTTGAACTTGGAACG
>NW_009650094.1:0-559 GCF_000708025.1 Charadrius vociferus
AATGAAATATGTACAAAACTGTATCAACATCCCAGGATGACAATCACGACACCGGGTGGAACTGGGAAAGTCCCAGACTCAACTCAGCAATGGACAGGAACTGGATTCTGGATCTGGATTCAGGACTGGGATCAAAGGCAGACAAACAGACAGAGTCCTCCTTGGACGCCGGCCATTGAAGAAAGAGAGCTGACCCTTTGATCCCTCAGCTTTTATCCTGAGCATGAGGGAGATGGGATGGAATACCCTGTTGGTCAGTTTTGAGTCACCTGTCCTGTCTGCTCCTCCCCACAGGTGGGACCAAGCTATGCTTTTCCACTTCCAACCCTTCAACAGGGCAAGTAACAAAGTTAGCTGGCCTTGGTTGCTGTAGCAATAGGTATAAGCAAGAGCGTATCTGCATACCATTCCTTGGCATCAACTATAAACATAGGTCCTATCACTCTGAGAGTGAACATTGTCTGCTTAGTATGCTGTTAATTTCAGTAGTTAGAGGAGGCCTAGCTAAGAAGTAAAAATACTGAACAGAAAGCTGGTGTCCTGGTTCTGGCAGGGATGG
>NW_009650095.1:0-729 GCF_000708025.1 Charadrius vociferus
AATGGCTGGGAAAAGAGGGGGAAGGCGCGGCGAAACGCGAGAAAAGAGGGGGAAGGCGCGGGGAAATGCGAGAAGAGTGTCAAAACAGTGACAAGAGAGGGCCAAAACGCGGGAAACGGTGACAAGAGGGGGCCAAAGCGCGGGGAAACGCGAGAAAAGAGGGTCAAAATGGCGAGGAAACGTGAGAAAAGAGGGTGAAAACACGGGGAAACGCGAGAAGAGTGTCAAAACGGTGAGAAAATGTAAGAAAAGAGGGTCAAAACGTGGGGAAACATGAGAAAAGAAGGTCAAAACACAGGGAAACGCGAGAAAAGAGGGCCAAAAGAGTGAGGAAATGTAAGAAAAGAGGGTCAAAACGTGGGGAAACATGAGGAAAGAGGGCCAAAACAAAGAGGAAATATGAGAAAAGAGGGTGAAAACGGTGAGGAAACGTGAGAAGAGGGTGAAAACGGTGAGGAAACGTGAGAAGAGGGTGAAAACGGTGAGGAAACGTGAGAAGAGGGTGAAAACGGTGAGGAAACGTGAGAAGAGGGTGAAAACGGTGAGGAAACGTGAGAAAAGAGGGTTAAAACGGTGAGGAAACGTGAGAAAAGAGGGTGACAACGGTGAGGAAACGTGAGAAAAGAGGGTGACAACGGTGAGGAAATTGAGAAAAGAGGGTCAAAGCGTGGGGAAAGGTGAGAAAATAGGGTGAAAATAGCGGGGAAAGGCGAGAAAAGGGGGCGGAAG
>NW_009650096.1:0-939 GCF_000708025.1 Charadrius vociferus
TACGAAAGTATGGACAATATCAGAACAGCAGATACTGGAGCAGATACTGGAGCAGCAAAGCACAGAACTGCTGTCAAAGAAGATGGACTGCGCTGGTTGTGCCAGAATCAATGAAGTAATCTTAAACCTCAGTTGAACTTTCGTCATTATAACACAAAACCACACCTGGTAAGAAGCTACCTGCCTCTGAAGCTGACCACGCCTCAGACACTCCTCTCTGGGCATGCGTGGAAGCCTTCAGACAGGTGGAGATTGGCACCTTTCCACGGGACAGAGGTGGAGTGGAGGTGGGTCCAAGGAGGAGCGAGGTGTGCTACCTGACATAAAAGATGGTTCCTCAACAAACGATCTCCCGAAGATCTTCCCTACTGAAAGACCACGACAGTTGACAAAGGAGTAGCGGAACGCCTTCTGGATTCGGTACCATTGGGACGCCAGTGGACCCATGGTGGTAGCTATAATCCTCTTTCCCCCCCTTTTTACTTCATCTTTCCTATTCTTCTTTCTTTCTATCGCAAGCCGCTTTATGGGCAAAACCAATAAAGTGTGTGTTGAAAGCATAACTTGCTGGGCCTGATGCCATTTCTTTTTGCGCTTCAAGATCACAGCTGAAACGAACCATCATGTGTCCACTGAGGAGTGGACCGTGACATTCTCTCACGGCTGTAACTTTCCTTTGGCTAATTTGAACAGAGCAATGAAGTTATTTGCCCGTGTAAATGTGCTGGTAGTACTAAGAAGGGAAGTGCTTGAATGGGTAAATAGCAAATAGCGAGTTCCCACAAAATTGTGTGTGTCAAACACGTCAAAGTTTTATTGCCAAATGTATGGCAGTATGTTCCAAGTGGCTCTTTTTGATAAATGTTACTTTTCAGGACATTCAGGGTTGTGTGTGGCAAAATGCGTCCCTCAGTCTGCGTGCCCTGCTCCACAAACGTC
>NW_009650097.1:0-269 GCF_000708025.1 Charadrius vociferus
CAAGCAGCACAGCCAATGGATTATGGCCAATGGGTCACACCCAATGGGCGATGACCGTGTTGAGCGTTGGCCAAGAGGTGATGAGTGTGGGAGTGGCCAAGAAGGGGCGTGGCCATCGCGGGGACGGGAGGTGGGCGTGGTCTTTGGGGGCGTGGTCTCTTGGGGCGTGGCCAGGGGGTGTGGCCGAGGCTCATGATCTATGGGTCACAGCCAATAGGTGATCGTGTTGAGCGTTGGCCAAGAGGTGACGAGTTTGGGGCGTGGCCAAG
>NW_009650097.1:1557-1897 GCF_000708025.1 Charadrius vociferus
CCCTAAGGACCACGGGGACCATGTCCCAGGGGACGGTGGCTCTGGTGGCCATGGTCACCTCATGGACATCCCTAAGGACCACGGGGACCATCTTGCAGGGGACGGTGGCTCTGGTGGCCACGGTCACCTCACAGATGTCCCTAAGGACCATGGGGACCATGTCCCAGGGGACAGTGGCTCTGGTGGCCACGGCCACTTCATGGATGTCCCTAAGGACCACGGGGACCCGTCACCACCTCCATTTGGTGGCCGTGTCCCTTATCCGCAGGGTGGTGGCCAAAGCACCCGGTGGTGGGCCCGTGGGCCCCCGGGCCCCGGGGTTGCCCCTGTCTGCGAGGGT
>NW_009650097.1:1943-2256 GCF_000708025.1 Charadrius vociferus
CGGCCCCGTGGGCCACAGGGTGGCCCTTATCCGCGGGGTGGTGGCCAAAGGACCCGGTGGTGGGCCCGTGGCCACCAGAGCCACGGGTTGGCCCTTATCTGTGGGGTGGTGGCCAAAGCACCCGGTGGTGGGCCCGTGGGCCACAGGTTGGACCTTATCCATGGGGTGGTGGCCAAAGCACCCGGTGGTGGACCCGTGACCACCAGAACCACAGGTAGATATCCCTGAGGACCACGAGGACATCTGAGGACATCCTTTGGTGGATCCCGCTCCGATCCCAGAAGATCACCGTGAGGGAGGTGGCCTCGGGGAC
>NW_009650098.1:0-491 GCF_000708025.1 Charadrius vociferus
TCCCATCCCATCCCGTCCTGTCCCGTCACATTCTGTGCTGTGCCACCTCATGCCATGCCATGCCATGCCATCATATCCCATCCCATCCTGTGCCATCCCATGCAGTCTCGTGCCACGCTATTCCATGCTGTGCCATCCCATCCCATCCCATCCCATGCCATCCTGTGCCATGCCATGCCATGCTGTGCCATCTCATGCCATGCCGTGCCACCTCATGCCATGCCATCCCATGACACGCCGTACCATCCCACCCCATCCCATCCCGTGCCATCCCGTGCCATGCCATGCTGTGCTGTCTCGTGCCATGCCATCCCACCCTGTCCCATCCCATCCCATCCTGTCCCATGCCATGCCATGCCATCCCCTGCCATTCCATGCCACCCTGTGCCATCCCATCCCATTCCAACCCATCCCAACCCATCTAGTGCCACCCTGTGCCATCCCATCCCCTGCCATCCTATGCCACCCCATGCAGTGCCACCCACCCCACC
>NW_009650098.1:16404-17205 GCF_000708025.1 Charadrius vociferus
CCCGCTACATCAGCCGGGCTGCTGAAGACGGCACCAACGACGCCACCGCTGCCACGCCGGACTATGAGAACATCTTCGTGAGCCCCTGCACCGCCCCGGTGGCCACGCAGGGCTGGACACCAAGGTGGCAGGAGGAGCAGTACAGGTGAGGCTCCGGCGTGGGGACCAGTTGCGTGTCCCATCCCTCCCCTGCTGTGCAGTACTATGCCGTGTCATCCCATCCCATCCCATCCCATCTCATCCCATCCCATCCTGTCCCATCCCATCCCATCTCATCCCATCCCATCCTGTCCCATCCCATCCCATCTCATCCCATCCCATCCTGTCCCATCCCATCCCATCTCATCCCATCCCATCCTGTCCCATCCCATCCCATCTCATCCCATCCCATCCTGTCCCATCCCATCCCATCTCATCCCATCCCATCCTGTCCCATCCCATCCCATCTCATCCCATCCCATCCTGTCCCATCCCATCCCATCTCATCCCATCCCATCCTGTCCCATCCCATCCCATCCTGTCCCATGCCATGCCATGCTGTGCCACCTCATGCCATGCCATCCCATGACACGCCGTACCATCCCACCCCATCCCATCCCGTGCCATCCCGTGCCATGCCATGCTGTGCTGTCTCGTGCCATGCCATCCCACCCTGTCCCATCCCATCCCATCCTGTCCCATGCCATGCCATGCCATCCCCTGCCATTCCATGCCACCCTGTGCCATCCCATCCCATTCCAACCCATCCCAACCCATCTAGTGCCACCCTGTGCCATCCCATCCCCTGCCACCCTGTGCCAC
>NW_009650098.1:17839-21032 GCF_000708025.1 Charadrius vociferus
CCCAGGGCACCGCCTCCGCCGGCGGCGGCCACGCTGGAGCTTTCCCGGCCGGGGACACGCGTGGGGCCCCCATGGGGCCATCTGGCAGAGCCGGGGGGGGGCCATGGGGTGACCGCGGTGTATGGTTCCTCTTCCCCTTTTGGCTGCTGCTGCAGAGTGTCAGGGCGCACGTGCGCTTGGGGACATGCTGGTGGCTGGGGACATCTGGACACCGGGATCAGCCCCGCTGTCACCTACACCCCCCACCTTTTTCTGCTAAATCTGCTGGTTTGGGGAACAGAGCAAAAGCCCCTCTTTTTTTAAAGCCCCTGGCAAGATCCCCGACCCCGCTGCTGCCAGGTTGTGCAGCCCAGGGGGACGCCCAGCCTGGGGACGTGGGGACCCCGTGGCTCATCTGGGTGTCCCCTGAGCTCCAGCCCTTGTGATACTCCACCGTGCCCCATTAAATGTTTTAATTATCTTAAATTACCGGCGTAGCTCGTGGTCTGAACCTCTGCCGGGTGCCGTTCCTGGGTTGGATCCGTGGCACCGGCTGAGCTGAGCTGCGGTCCGTTATCTGCAAATGGCACCGACAGCGCCGATACGGGGTGCGGGGAGCACAGGGGCGGCTGGAAACGTTCACCTGAAGGAGCTGCCTGAGGCTGGAGGTCCCTGGAGCCCCCAGAGCCCCTGTCCCCAGAGCGGGGGCCCCAAGAGACCAGCGCCCTCAAGGAGAGGTCCCCAGAGCACATGTCTCCAGGGCGGGGGCCCCAAGAGACCAGCGCCCTCAAGGAGAGGTCCCCAGAGCCCCTGTCCCCAGAGCGGGGGCCCCAAGAGACCAGCGCCCTCAAGGAGAGGTCCCCAGAGCCCCTGTCCCCAGAGCGGGGGCCCCAAGAGACCAGCGCCCTCAAGGAGAGGTCCCCAGAGCCCATATCACTTTGTCCCAGGTCCCCAGAGCAGAGGTCGTGCAGCCCCAGGTCCCTTAAGCCCGTGTCCCCAGTCTGTAGGTCTCCACATCCCACGTTCTTCAAGCCCAGGTCCCCAGCGGGAGCAGCCAAGGGGGTGGGCAGCCCAGGACACCCCTGGGATGTGCTGGAGGAGGTGACAGGACAGCGAGGAGCTGTGACCAGCAGAGCCACCCCATCCAGCTGCGGCGAGTCCCTTGGGGACATGGTGTGTGCCACCGACCTCTGCGGTGGCAGAACCTGGGGGGAACCGGGGTTTCCCCCACCCCGAGGTGGCTGTGGGGTCCTACTGCCGGAGGTACCTGAAATGGGGCAGCGGCCACATGCTGGCTGGACATCCCACCCCGGGGGGGGTCAAGGCTGCGTCCAGCACCCATCTCAAGGACGCAAACAATTCAAAGGTCTCTGGGAGCATCGCCCGGACATTACTCACCCGCCATGGCAGCCACCAGGGTGGGGATGGGGCCGGCCTGGCCCCGGAGAGCCAGAAGGATTTACCGGCGCATCCATACGGAGTCAGATCCCGGTTGGTCACCTGCAGAGGTGGGGGGTGAAGGTCCGAGCTGTGGGACCCCTGGTTGAAGGTGACCCACTGCAGGGCTTCGGTTGGAGACCCCCCAGCCGGTTGTGGAGGAGGAGCAGTCAGCATCCCTGTTCCCACGGCTTTATTAATTTACCTTATTACCTTATTACCGTTTTATAGAAATATACAAAATACAAATACACTAAAAAAAGACCCGCTTTCCCGAAAAGGTATTTTGCTATAAAATACAATAAGTTAGCAATAAATAAGAGAGTTGTATAAATAAGTCTCTAAGCAGAGAAGAGATGATGCTCAGACGTGGAGTGAGCTGCGGCCACCTGAAGACAGACCCACCCCGGCCCGTTTGGGCTCTCCTCTCCTGGGTGGGAAGGATCCATCTACCAAATAAAATATGGATTTAAATAAGGGAAAAGAGGGAGGGAGTAAGTTCTTATGGCCTGTGGAGAGGGGTTCTCAACCGGAGACCCCGGGGCTGAGTCAGACGGCAGAGCTGGGGCTGGCACAGAGGCATTTCATGCCACGGAGTCTGGTTTTTGGGATGCTGGAGCTGCCGGGAGGGGAGGGGGCTCTGCCCCATCCAGGTGGTGATGGGTCCCGGCGGCAGCCGGAGGTGATGCCATCAGGCACAGTGGCACCGGGTGACCAGCATGTCCTCGAAGAGGGTGGAGACCAGCCTGCCCTCGCCGTCGTAGTGCATCAGCACCATGGGGTCGTAGCCGGCGGGGACGCAGCAGGGCGGCGGGGTGGCTTTGGAGAGGGAGTGCATGCGGGCTTTGATCTGGGCATGCATGCTGGCCGGCTTGTAGTTGTGAGGACAGGAACCTTCGCAGAACCTCATGTAGTAGCTGTTGGGGGCGATGACCCAGTCCGACCAGCCGATGTCCTGGAAGGAGACCTTGAGCGACTTGAGGCAACACTTCCCATCGCTCTTCCCGCACTCCTCCTCCAGCCCCCGGGCTCTCCTGCCTCCCCGTCTTGTGGTCTCATGGGTTTCCACCTCCAGCACCAACGTCTCACCCCCCGAGGTGGCCAGCAAGGCTGAGACGTCGGCCGTGAAGGCCAACTCCAGGCGTAGCGTGTCCTCGGAACTGGCAGCCCACGGCTGGACGGCTGCCGTGAGGTCCAGGCTTGGGGCGTCACGGTCCAGCTCTTGGTTCTGCAGGAGTTGGGGGGTCCCGTGAGCTCCCTCCAGCGTGTAGATGCTGACCCGGGGGGGCGCTGAGGTGTTGAGCAGGGACACGCCGGGGGATGCCAGTGACTGCTTGAAGAGCTTCAGCTCCGCCTGCACCACCCGGAGCTGTCGGTGGAAAACCTCGGTGCGGGAAAGGAGGAGATGGTAGCGGTAGGGACCACGGGGGTCCTGGTGACCCTGGGGGTCCTGGTGTCCCGGGGGGTCCTGGTTTTCCCGGGGTATGTCCAGCCGGCGCAGTACTGTGGGGACAGGAAGGACAACTGATGTAAGAGACAGCAATCCACCCCGTCAGCCAAAGCTTGTGACCAGCTCCTGTCAGGCAGCCAAACCGCTGCCCCGGGAAATCACCCAAATCCCGAGGGATGCCGAGACCAGGGGGATCCGGCTCCATCCTCAACCCTGGATCACCCAGGACCCCCCTGAAGGTCTCACTGAGGGGCAGCACCCCACACTGGAGCAGTTTGCCCCGCACCCATCGGGGTGATGCCCACCCCATCCCCCGGCTGTCCCCCC
>NW_009650098.1:21061-21718 GCF_000708025.1 Charadrius vociferus
TCACCCCGAGCCGGCTCGAGCCCCGCTCCGAGCACCCACAGCTGCCACTGCGCTGCCGGTCACAGCTTTCATCCCAAATTTACTGGGTTTTGTGTTTTTTAAGCAAAACGGCTTGAAACGGTGGCTCCTCCCCGCTGCCGAAGAAAGGGAAGCAGCCGGGATAAGGACGACCGTGGTCACCGCGATTCATGCCCGGTCATGTCCCGGCACATGCTGAGGCAGGCGGGTTGACATGCCCGAGCAGGGACACAGCGGGGGACATGTCCCTGTCCCTGGGGGATGAGGGTCACGGGATGCACGCGAAGCTGCGGCCACTTACATGTGGGGGTCAGACGATGCATGCGCCGTGTCCTGGCCACGGTTCCCTCCTCCTCCTGGCTCCGGTTCCTCGTCAGCTCGGCCACTTTCTGCTGGTACAGCTGCTGCGCTCTCTGGATGCTCTCCAGGTCCAGCGGGTGCCGGATCACGGGGGGCGCAGGCATCCCCAACCGCTCCAGGATCCCTTTTTTGATGGCTTCTAGCTGGAATCTGTCCTCGTCCCACGGATGGGGCCTCAGCTCCACACCGGCGAGAAGCAGCAGGAGCTGGAGGCAGGTGAGGGCAGCCCCGACATCCCACAGCGCCCTCGGCATCGCGCAGGCAGCCGGCGGTCCCGGG
>NW_009650098.1:21888-42738 GCF_000708025.1 Charadrius vociferus
CCATGCCGCCGGCGGGTGACGCCGGAGTAAACACCCAGCAGGATTTTCTCCTCTCCGCCTGGGATGTCATACGGGAGCTCTGACAGTGCCGGAGTCGGGCGATTTGCAAGCTGGTTTTGCAGCTGTGGAGATGAAAAATATATAATACTGTTTCTCAGACACAAACGTTTCCCTTTGACATCCCATTTTCCCTGCGGATGGCCGTGCCAGCTCACGGCTGGGGGGGTGCCCCTCACCTCCCCTGCTCCATTGCCAAGGGGCAAGTGGCCTCAGAGGTGGCCGAGAGGGTGGCAGGGGGTGACATGCAGGCAGGGAAGCGCCGCAGGCAGCGCCATGGCACTGCTCATCCATCCCTGCATCCTCGGCTGCCTCCTCCATCCATCACCTCGCGCCGGTCCTCGTTGGCACACGGGTCTCCATCATCGTGTGGGGCTGAGCCAGGGATGCAGCCCCTTCCCTAAAACCCCTCGGAAGCAGAAGCGGAGCAGGGAAGCAGTGTCCATGCAGCCCGGCTCATCCACGGAGGAGGGAGTGGATCAGCGTTGGACCTTGTCCTACCAAACCGGCTGACGACACCGCAGCCCGGTTTGCGGCAGCGGCTCCTCCGTGCAGCCGGTGGCAGGTGCGGCCAAGGGACGGCTCTGCCTCTGGGTCCGGTCCTTTCTGAAGCAACCATGGCCGGGGTTACGTCATCCCTGGGCAGCCCGAAGGCGGTGGGGATGGAGCCGGGCATGCCGAGGTGGCACGAATCCAGCAGGGCCACGTGCAGTGGGAAGCGCCGTGCCAGACCGCGGCTGCCCGTAGGCTGGGGAAGAGAAAACCCTCCGGTGGGAAGAAGCCACCGAGGCCGGGATGGCATCACCCCATCTCTCACCTTCTCTAAAGGATGCTTTGACAAAAAACATGAGCAGAGGGATGAGAAACCCCTGGTGGGACGAGGCAACAGGCAGTCCCCCCCCCCAGTGCTGGCCAGGGGCAGGCGAGGCCGTTCCCAAATGTCTTGAAGTCGAGCCAAGTGCCTGGTCTTTGACTGTGCTCCCACCACGGGATGAACACGCTTACAGTAATCCCGTGATTTACGGCTGTTTATCCTCTGCTCCTCCTCGGGAGCCGGCTCCAGCGTTACCCCTGCCTTTCTCACCCAGTTTCTTCAGGGGGTTGCCTGAGGCAAAAGCGAGACCAAACGTTTCACCCTAAAAACACGTGAAAGGAGAAGTTTTTTTCAGCACGAGCAGCATCACGTGGAGGGCATTGGCCCAGCTTGGGCTCCTCTGCCCTACTCTGGGTTCATCCTTGAAGAGGGATGAAGAAGGGGCAGGAGGAGCCCATCACCGGGAGACCTCGCACCATTTCACGCTGTCTTTCTCTGCCCACAGCCTCCAGCTTAGGAAGAAACCCCCCGAGCGGCTCCTCAGGGTCAGGTTTATCTCGAGTGCTTTGTCCCACATGGAGTTGGGCGCCATCCCGTTGCTGCTGCGGGTGGCACGTCACCCATCCCTCCGGCAGCCGGGCAGGGAACACGCTTGGATGAACCTCTCCTGGAGCATCTTCCCGCACGGAGCTGGTCCGGGCACTGGCTCCTCAGAGGGTACTTTTGTTCCAGCCGGAGCTGTGGGATCCTTAGGGAGATCCTGGGAGCACCAAAGCCTCTCCATGATCCCCTCTCCTGGGAATTTTATCAGCTGGGGCGGCCGCAACCCTTCAGCCCCCTAATTCAAGGAAGAATGGAGAGGGAGCATCACCCCAGGAGGACCACAAACCTCAGGGTAACACCTCGGGGCAGAACCACCACACCACCCCCTCCATCCCCAGCATCTCTGAGTCCCTGGCAGGCACCAGCCCAGCCACCAGTACCCTCCACCACCTGCATGGTGCCAAACGCGTTGGTCCAAAGGCAAATCGGAGCCTCGCAGCACGTCCGGGCGCAGGAAGAGGCCCTGACCCACCAGCAATCACATTGCCCAGCACTTGAGCAACACCCAGCAAACCCCTAAATCCTGAAGTTCTGCTTTTGCAATTTTTTTAACCGTGGGCGCCTTGCGTGGGGCGAGCCCCATCCTCAAGTGACGCACGGTGCCTCGTGCTCGGAGACCATCAAAGTTCGCCGAAGCCGGATGTTTTCCCCCGAAAGGCGCCAGCCGTGGAAGTCGGAGATTTACAGTCCAGCACCAGCCATAAAACTTGTGTTTTAAAGAGCAGCGGTCGCGAATGCCCAGTGACCTGTTATGAAATGTCCCAGCGTGTCCTCACCAGCCTGCAAGACGCAATTGCACAGCCGCAGCCCCGCGTGTAAACAGCATCCCACGTCTCCTCCGGTCCTTGCTGGGCCGATAGCGTGTCATCTTTTGCCATCAGAAGGTCGGATTTATCCGCCTCTCCCCAGCAGGATGCAGGTTCCTCTCCGGATCCATCCCACATACGTCCCTCGCCGAGGTGTGACTGCAGCGCGGCTCTCACCTACCTGGCATGGACCTGGAGCAGCTCTTGGCCATGGGGCTGCTGGTGGCCGGGGAATCCCGCACCTCGGAGGGGCCAAGAGAAGGGCTGAGGGTGAGGAGGAGCTGATGCCCCGGTGCCATCGCTCCTCCGCATGCAGCGAGAGGGAGAGAAAGTGGGAGTTTTAGTGATTAAGGCATGGCGTGGAGGCCAGCAGCTGGAAAAGCTGTTAGTAAGTCCAGCGAAAGCTCAGAGCCCGCAGTGCTGCGCCCGGAAAGATGTAAATAGTCTTTTCACCTTCTCTCCATCTCCAGACACGAGGTGGTCGTGCAGGCAGCACGGTGGGGGACACGGCAGATGCTTGCTGCCACCCCCAGAGCCACCCGCGGCTCCCAGCTGAGCCAGCACCCGAGAAAGAAGCCACGTTATAAACCCTGAGATTAAACACCAAAAGAAACGAGAAGGGGAACATGGAGATTAGTCACTTCCCCGTGAAACGCAAGCTGGCCACAGCCTTGAACTTGAACCGACTGGAGCAGGGCTCAGGGAGGGAGCGGAGAAGCTCCCGGCGCCGTGCAAGTCCCAAACCGGCCACGCGCAACCGGGGCTTCGTGGCTCCTCGACGTGGCTGTGCCCGGTGGGGTGGCCCCACTCTGCTCCCCCCGGCCCAGCTGATGGGAGGTTGATGGGGGTGAGCGCAGACAAGGGGGTTCTGGAGGGCTTCCCTTTCCCAAAAACTGCAAAACTTCCCCATGGCCGCTCGCCCATGCATGCTTACAGAAACATCAGTCATTTTTGCAGCGCTTGTTATCGTGAGCAGCGGGAGGGGAAGTGCTGCCCTCCAGATTTTAGGTCTATCGGTTCTTTGTGGTTGCTGAGCAAGTGGCTCCTGAAAAGGTGTCGAGAGCCTTCGACAAAAGCCAGAGCCCCCACGAGAACCGGCACGCATCAGCCCCGGGGAATGACAGAACCACGTTACAGCATCCCATCACCCAGAGCATCCCACCACCAGGCAAACGGTGTTGGTCTGGGGCTGCTCCCCGTGACCTACGAGACCTCCCCTGCTCCCCGAAACCACTCCGGTTGAGCAAGTCGGGTGCTGGAGGGGGGATGTTTTCAGCAAGTGAGGTAGATAATACTTTCCCATGGTGTATTTTTCAGCCAAGGGCTAAGAAGGGAAGAGCAGCAAAGGCTTCCCGTATCTGCTGCCACCACGTGAAGCTCTGAGCAGCCCTTAGGGCTCAGTCTCTAGGGAAGTTGGTGGCTGGAGGCAGCTTCAGCTCTTCCAGGAGTAATTCAGAGTAAGTAAAGCCTCAGTGGAGGGGAGGAACCCAACCAACCTCTGAGGTGGTCCATCAGTCACGTCATGGCCAGGGTTTGCTTCATCCCATCTCGTTCCAGGTCTGGAAATAGGCACAGAGGGATGGGAGAGGGAGGGCTCTCCCTCCACTGCCAGCGTGGGATGTTTGGGAAGCCGCATCCCGTGTTTTCCCAGCGCTGGCCGCTGTCATGATGAATCGGCAGAGTGGAAGCTGTCTTGACCTTTAGACGTTTCTAAATAAAAAACAAACAGGATGGGTCAGGTGAGCAAAAACGCAGCTTTTGCCCCATCGTGGTGGGAATCACATTTTTTTTTTTTCCCCCCTTTCCTGCAAGTTTACAGCATCTGCCAAAAATGAGACTTCTGCCCCACTTGGACAAAGACGCTTCTGCCTTGACTGCACCCGTGGTCAACGATTAACTGGGATTCCCAGCCCCCTCGGCCCCGGCAGCGCAGGATATTACTCCAATCTGACCACCAAAAATGGAAATCTCGCTTGAGAGATCCTCACTGGCCGCCCCAACCACCTTCCTCACAGCGATGCTTTCAGCACAAGGACGTTCTCCGCTTGCAACGAGTGTCTTTTCTGGAACGGACTGCCCGGACAGATGGATTTATAGGTATGGTCTGTCCTCCGGCCAGGGTGCTTTACAGCCTGCACGGGCATTTGTCCTTCGGCAGGCGTAAATATGGTATAACGCCTCAAGAACATCGTCTGCACGAGGAGCAGGCAACAAGCTCAGCCCGGGCAAGGTCGGAGCGATGGTTATTGAGAAGCAGATTGAAAAAGAAGCTTTTCCACGGTTTGAGCCTCTTTCTGTTCAAAGGGGGACGCGTCTCGCCCCTCCGATGTGCCAAAACAGCCCTTCACCCCCATTTTTAGTGTAGACCCAGGAGGTACCCCCAGGCTGAGGCTTTCGGGAGCATCGTGCTCCCTCGGGACGGCGGCGCTGAGCCCAGAAGCGAAGCACAAGGCAGCAGCAGAGCGAAAGTTGCGGCTCTAACCGGGGACCCGCCTTCGTGCCGGCTCCAAGCCATGCTCAGGAGGGACTCAGATGAGCTCTAAATCCTTCCTCCAAAAAGCTTTCCAAGACAGAGCAAGGTGTGGGGGGGAAATACACGAAGGAAATCAAATCCAACCCAAGTACATCCCAGAGCAGCATCTCTTTTACCAAGGAAAGCCTAAGAGATGCTACAAGGGAAGGACAACCCAAAAAGCTCCTTAAAACCATAGGATTTTAAGAGTCTGGATGGGTTTTTTTTAAGTGCATGGCACAATTTGGGATGAGGCACGAGAAGGAAAGCTGCCGAAGAATTAGGTGAGGTTGCTGCTAGCCTGACCTCCGACAGAAATAAACGTATTTATTTGTGAACCTGGGCATGGACCAGCCTTCATGCGCCCATCAGGAGGGAATTAGTCACCGGAACGTGACTCGGGGAAGGGCTGTGTACACAGAGCACGCTGCTCCCGCACCGGAGCATCCACCGCAGCGGGAAGCAGCTGGTGAGGAGCAGCAAAAAGAGACTTTCTCCCCCAGGCCTTGAGCCGTGCTGCTGGTTGGGAACCAGCCAAGAAAACCCCAGCCCGTAGCAGAGGTAGGTGGGGAATATCCATTTATATCTCCTGGAAGGATGGAGCTAGACGATGAGGTACCTCTAAAGCAGCAGGGAGAGAAAAGCATGGTTGAAATGCCACGGTGAGGAACCCCGGTACGGGGAAATACTCAGCCAGAGCATCATCCCTGGCGCGGGAAGGTCATAGCGGGATTTCTCCGCTGCGCCAGGAGCCTGTCCATCCCCAACCACCCACCCCGGGGGGGGACGAGAGGCAGCCAACCCTGACCTGGGACCTGCCGGCACATGTCTGCACCGAAGGGCTGCTCGGAGCGGGCAGGAAATTCCAGCCATTCCCCTGCACCAGATCCGCAGCTGCCGAGTTTCTGCCTGACGCTCCGGGGAGCCCTTGGGCAGCGGCTGTAAAAGGGTGGGCTCTGCGGCACCTTCGCTTGAGGTCAGCTTTGATTCGCAAGCCGGGAAAACGCGGAGGGCGAGCCGTCTGCCAGATGGACGCTGCCCAAAAATCCCACCTCGTTTACGGAGGGTTTGGAGAGCTTGAGGAGGAGGGAAGGAAAAAAAAAAAAGCGGGGGGAACAGCCCAGGCTGCTACAAGAAAGAATTGATTAAGATCTACGAGGAGTCAGTCCACCAGAGATCTCCTCCCCGGCTCGCTGGAGCTGCAGCCAAGAAACCTTAGCGGGATGCTCTACGATGAGTTTCCTCAGCACCGACCAGCGAAAACCTTCGCTCTCTCCCCGCGGAGAGTTCTGGTTGCAAAAACGACCTCATCGACACATGGTTTACCCAACAGCATGACATCACTCTGGAAACACCGCCTTGCAGGAAAAGCTTATCACCTTATAAAGCGAATTAAAATGAGAGTGATTTCATCAGGGGTTGGCTCACGGGACAGCCCGTGTCCGCTTCAGGGAGCGCACGTCCTGGCTCACCTTTGAGGACGATCTCCAACCTCCCCCGTGCCCATCGCACGCTGGGGAGCGGCGAGCGCAATAAAAGCAGAACACCACAGCGCTCCAGGGCCGAGGAAAAGGCTGAAGAACTCCATGAGATCACCACAGCAGCTCAGGGAAAAAAAAAAAAAAACCAAAAAAAAAACATTCCCAGAGCTAGGAGTGCAAAAAAAGGCAGACAAAAGCAGAGACTCAAAAAGAACCGTAACGTTTTCCTTTCTGATCCCCGCTCCACTCACAAATCACCATTAAACTCTCCCGACCAGGGCACAGCAAGTCATAGAACCTCCCTGAGCCCCGTCCCACCTCGGTACGCTGGGCTGGCTCTGGGCTTTACTGGGCTTTAGCCCTCGGTCTTTGCAAAGCCATGCCCTGGGGGGACAAATAGGACCATAGAGCAGCTGGCGAGGGGTAAAAGCTGAATTGCCGACACCCTCCGTGCCACCACCACACGGGTTGCAGGGACCCGACGCTTCACCAGTGACGTCTCCTGTCCTCCCATCTCTGCGACACCAGAGGTGGCGAAAAGCAGGACCACAGGAGGCCCCCCCAGGACCAAGCTGAAGCTGTTGAAGTGTTGTACCTTCAGGCTGTCCCAGTCCGGCTGTATGGCAGCACCATCTGGTGGCATCAGCCCTCTCCACCGCCCCAGTTTGCTCCCAGTCAGGACCAGTGGCAGCAGGAACAGGGTAGCAGCCTGGACTTCTGCCTGTCCTCAGCCGGGTTGCATCCCAGCCGCCGTGGCAGCCAGCCTCCAGCAGCGCTCAGCCGACAGGGATGAACCAGCCCAGCACGGCAAGAAGATGCTTTTTGGGGGAGACGGGGAGAGCTCCAGGGTTAGCAACTCGCTCTCAAGGAAAGCAGCACGCAACGGTGCTTGGGTTCAATGCACCCCAACGGCTTCCAGACACACTGCTCATCTTCCCATGGTCCAGGAGGGAGCTCTTCCTCCAGGAAAGGAGCGCAGCAGAAGAAATCTGGCTAAAAAATGCCTTAGAGCGGGTTCCCAAGTGGCTTAGGAACCTGGCGAGGGATTTGCTACCTGCAGATCAAAGCCAGCTTCAAAAATCGCAGCGACTTCTGCTGCCAGTGGGTCAACCTTCTGCGTCCCACAAGGCTCCGCTGCTGAAACCACCTTTGGTCAAGACTCTGTCTACGGAGAGGGGTTGAACTGCTGCTATTTAAGCCCATGCGAGAACAGTACAGGGTGTATAAAGCACAAGTATTTTATTAACTGACAGATCTGGAAATGACTGAGAAGATCTGGGGTTGACGGGGCAAGGCAGACTTCGCACGACACAGCTACGACACTCCAGCTACAAGGGAAACCGAAGAAGCCAACGGGATGAGCTGCGATCGCTGGCTCCCCGTGCATCTGCCATTGGCACGACCCAAAGCCTTCCCAGGCTTTAACACCTTCCCCCAGGGACGCGACCGCCTCTCCGGCCCTGCGGCACACTCATGTCTCCACCGCAGTTTTGGGAAGCTCTTTGGGCCCTGCCAGAGCACACGATTCCCCTTCTCATCTTCCGAGCGGAGGGCTGCAGCCAGAGCTGCTCGCCGGGAAACCTCCCACCCCGTTCAGCCTCGCTCCTTACCGACGCGCAGCGCTCTGCCGACACTCATGCTCCAGCCGCCGGGGATGCCAGAGGCACTCACGAGCGCAGACCGGGCCATACGGATACCTCGTCTAAAAGCAAAAACGGAGGAATTGGTTTTTTTGTTTGTTTAAAATAACGCTATGGGGGGTGCGCGTGTGTAAAACCGGAGTTAGTCTTGTCCCGATTCCAGCCTGGGATGCAACTCCAGTCGCTGGAGGAGCGCAGCTCCAAACTCAGCTCTCCAAAACTCAGGGAGAGGTTCTATCAAGCCTTTCCTCGGGAGTAACAATAATAATAATAAAAAAAAAAAGAATCTGAGCAGAACTAGCGTTTTTCAGTGTGGGAAACATACAAGGCGGGGGTTACTAATCAGATCCTTTCACCGCTGCTGCCTGGAATTATCCAGCTCAGAGCGAAATGGGCGAGTTTCAAACTCACAAAGAGAAACTGTTGAGTAGCTTTTGCTCCCCAGAGCTTTCAGGATTACAGGCTCTGAAGAACTAACCGAGCCGCTGCACGCTTTGCAGAGTCTTCATCAAATTCGGGGAAGGACACACTCCCCGGGCCTCTGTACCGTCACACCAGTAATGTTGAACAAATTTTGCATAAATATTTCAGTGCAGCACTCTGTTTAGAAGGGCGTCCATTGCTCCCTCAGGCGATGTGGTCTAGGCGAGGGCTGGAAAATTTGCCTCAAGGTACACAGAAAGAACGTAATAGATAAAAGAAACACATACATAATAGATGACGGCAAGATAAAACTTCCAAATACTCTTCTGAACAAAATGACACAAACATCCAAGAGGTGCAGCTGAGGTGTAAGAGAACGAGCCTGGACAGCATCTGTTCCCATGCCGAAAAAGAGGGGATCCATATCGTCCAGGGGCTCGTCTCCAAGAGCAGCAGGTGCACAGGGACTGGTATAAAACCAAATACGGCCTTATGTGGTCCATCTGTGATCACCAACATGGAATTACCACCCTACCAAAGGCACCTTTAAAAACAATTTATTCCGACAACTGTTAAAGAACACCAGGAGCCAGAGTTAAACTCTTTATTTACTTTGAAACATCGGTTTAAATTTTCACTTACAAAGTCCAGTCTAGCAATAGCAAGCTGAAAGTATGTTAACGGTTCTTTATTACACAGCCCTTTTGTGACACACGAGATTGTTTGGTTTTACAAGGCACTGCAAGAACACACTGAGAAAAACAGAAGCCCCAACAGATTTAGAATCGTAGCTCCAAGAGTCTTGATGAGCATGAGATTGGCAACACCTGAGATACCCAGACAGACGACTGTTTATTTCACCACAATTAACAAACGGAGGACCCGAGGGGCTGAGTGATGCTGTAACATGCACAACGGAGTCCGAATAGAACACCTAACCGTAAAAAAGAGACGGAATAACCTTCACGAATCTGGCCAACCTAACCGAGAGTGACAACGAAGTAGCGAACACTCTGTTTTTTTTCCTTTGTCAGGTCGGAGCGCGTGTGTCAGAAAACCTCGAGAACTCAACTCAGTGCAGGTTCTGAAGAGCATCCTCGGACAAAGGGGATGCCGAACAAGTTCGGCAGTCTCTCCCAGTGCCGAAAGCCCGGCCTTTCCACCCACCTTCTGTGCAAACGGCTCATCTGTCCCCATCACCACCTCTCTGCTTCCCAAAGATGAGCCCAGCAC
Source organism: Charadrius vociferus (assembly GCF_000708025.1). Classification (NCBI taxonomy): domain Eukaryota; kingdom Metazoa; phylum Chordata; class Aves; order Charadriiformes; family Charadriidae; genus Charadrius; species Charadrius vociferus. Next base: position 31,458 of record NW_009650098.1, read on the forward strand.
AGGACAAGGCACTCCCTGTTTAATTCAAAGTAAACATTTGCGATTTAAGAAGCTGGTGCAATAGAAAACCTGAAGGTGTATTTAAGTAGCACAGAGTTTTGTTTAAGGGCAGCGCATAGTTTCATTTCCTACGTTTAACTCCTACCTACGGGGAGGCATTTTCCTCTCTACTTTGTCTTAAAATCGACTGAGCAGAAGCCGACCTCAGGTTTCAATTAACACGAAGAATTAACAACATCCTCGGCTTTGTTTCTGCTTTGGAGGTTTGGCAGAATATCACTTTCATCACATAAGACACTAATTAGGCATGAATACAAGCTTTTTTAATTATTATTATTATTTTTTTAAGAAAAAGTGCACTTTATACTGCAAAACGTTAGGGTTTCTGGTGCAAAAATAACAAATCCATCTACGCCAGGACGTGTACTTATGGTATCAACTAGGGGTTTTTTATCCAAACCAACAGATATGAAAGAAAGCCCCCGCAACTCTGAAATTTCTCTCATTAAAACATTATCGGAGAGTATATTAAAGTAAGTAAAGGAGACAACAGGAAGGAAGTTACTTTGTGAAAGTATGTAGAAATTAATTGCCGACCATTTTACGATCTGCACTGGGGGATGAAATCTGAAAATCGTAATTAAAAACCACCACAGAAGCATACTTGCTACGGCTAAACATACTGGTTTTCAGTCGGCTTTCAAACCACTCACTCCTAAAGCAGCTCAGCGTCTGCGGATCAGCTGCGTGGTTGGAGAGTTAGAAACACACTGTAAGTTAAAAAAGATGCACGAGGCACAAGTCAAACCGTGAAATAACACCGTAATCAGACCATAATCGCTGCTTCAGCCCAGCGCTAGCTCTCCTGTTAGTGGGGAATTACCAATTCAACTCATTTAGGTGGTTTTCCCTTTTTCGGTTTTAGGAAGCTCCTCCTACCGCAATTCCTTTCACCCATTTCATAAGAAAGCCCGCGGGCCAGGTCAACGCATCACGCACTCAACCCAACGAAGATTATTTGAGTATTAGAAGAAACTTCAGTGGATTATAACTTTTTTAAGCCTTTTCCTTAACAAAAATAACAACACTGGGAGTCTGTGCTGTCCCTTTGCGAGTCTGCAGGCCTGGAAGCTCCTGGGCTTTTATTCCAGGCACGGCACTGCGTGACGGCGGCCCGGAATAATCCCCTTTGCCAGCTGACTGAGGCACTAAAAGGTTAAATATTGCCTGCGCGACCGGCAGAACAGTGAGAGACACACTGGAGTTTGAATGCTACATCTAAGCGCTGTCTAAGAGTAAAGTAAACACAAAGAGTACAGTTTCCTACCTGACTTACCACAGCACATGCAGTACAAACCCTACAGAGATAAAGATAAGTTAAGACATATTAGATCAGAGTTCAATGAGTCCGTTTTCCTGCTGCGGGCAGCAGGCAGGACCCAGCGCATCAGGCTACGCTCTACCAGGCGACGCTGCAAACGCCTTCTCGATTTCTGCAAGGAGTCAGCCGGGAAGCCTTTATCTCAGATTTACTCTAGAGGCTTTGCCTTTGAATTTCCCTCCTCTTCGGGGTGAAAAGCAGAGCAACCGGCTCGTTTCCATGAAGTCTTAAACTTTTGGACACGCTCAGTCAGGTCCCTCCTGGAAGGACTCTTGAAGCTCACAGCAGTTCTTGGCTGCAGTCTCATGTCACAACCACACTCAACACCTCTAACCATCTTCATGACCTTTTTTCATCCTTTCCCACTACCGCCACGTTTAGGAGGAAGCAATCAGGTTGGGGAATACTCCAGATAAGCGTGAACTGCTCTAGATGATCTTACAGATCGTACAGATTTGGATATCCTTTTCCAAAAGCTGCCAAAACCCCCCACCCAAATAGCTTCAACACCTGGTTGAAGGTGTTCGACCAGAGCATAGAATCACAGAATGTAGATCATAGAATCAAGTTGGAAGGGACCCACAAGGATCATCAAGTCCCCCATGACTCTTTAAGGTTAACTTTCAAGCTCACAATTTCTTTTTGCTGGGTTATATAAAGTAGATTACCATGTTTCATTCAAAGGAAATATCACCCGACATCACAGTCGCCAAATTATAAAGGAGTTTACGAGTATCTGGAGTTCCTCAAAATCCTCCGCAGCATTTAATAACTGAAACAATTAAATTGTCATCACCAAACTTCACCGACGTGTTAGCCAGTTCCTACTCCAAGCTGTTGGCAAGTAGATAAAATGACATCAGACCCGATACAGTGGAACCTCCCTAATTCTCTCTTCCGCACAAAATATTCTCAGCCCCGTTTCTCCGTGAAGCGTATCCCCAGAGACAATTTTGCAGTCACAGGATTCCAAAACTTCACCAGCTTTTAGGTTTTACAAATTGCAGGCACAGTAATTAACACTAAACCTGAACTTCCTACACTTACTCACTAGCATGAAATTTTTTCTGGTTGGCAACAGGTCTCCCAGTCAGTGCAAATTAGCAAATTCTATTTATTGGTGATCTGGAAGAGAAAGCAGATAGTAAGCATTACACAAAACGTCAGCTTTTTGAAGCTCTGTATCAGTTTGACATCATATTTCCAAAGAAAATATGCACCTATAGGAAAAGCATTATGAGTTAATGAATTTAACAAAAAAAAACCCTTTCAAAAAAACCCAAAAGTATTTAATTTAGGTCAGATTAAATAAAATTAGTTTAATGCCATTTTTAAAAGTTTCGCTATACAAAATTTGTCTACCACCAAGACACCCTTTACAAATACAATCTCTGAGGACTAATTCTCAAAACCCCAAAAAGATTATAAAATAAATTATGCTTTCTAAGAAACTGATCACAGGGAAGCTTCACCAAAAAAAAACCAAAAACAACCAACCAACAGATTATGAGGAGACACACAGCTCGAAGCGGTGCTCAAAGCAAAGTATTTCCAAAAATGAGGTTTTTAACACTGACATGTAGAAGGTAAACCACTGCAGTCCTTAGACAAACAGCAGTCACAGCAATCGGCTCAAGATTTTCCCCTTGAACAGCAGAAAGCACCCAAGAAAGATCATCTAGAGGTGTCGAACAGGACATAACTCCACAGGCTGAATAAAGTAGCACGGAAAGCCGCTCTCCCCACGTCTGCCTTCCCCGACGGTGAACTTGGAGCCACTTCTCCTCAGCCACATCCCGGGGAGATCTCCAAGGCTGCCCACTCGTAACGCTCAAAGGAAGCACAAGGGGTTGAGAGACACGGACACATCTCACTTAGAGACATTTGTCATCAACAGAGCCCCCCCAGCGACCTCCTCCACCCCTCTCTGCTCAAGGCGAGGGACGGCCGGCGGACAAACCTTCCCCACGGCACCCACGGGCATCGCTGCTCCAACCAGTCCTTCCTACAGCCGCTTCCATTCCACGGTCATTTTTTATTTGTTATCGCCTCATTAAACTGTTGGTCTTCCGCTCCCACTTTATTCACAACTACATCACATGTAAATTAAATAGCATTACTGAAAATTACTTAAAACAATTGCCAAACTTAGCAGAATACGTGAATTACTCCTCTGTTAAAACTTTAGCAGCTAAGATACACCGATGACAAAAACTTCTTACCAGATAAAGGAATCAACCTACAAGACAAGTAGCTCCACTATTCGCAAAAAATGTGTCAAACCACAAATATTTAAACAAAATATTAAATATAATAAATTACTAATCAGAAAGTCTGCCTGCCTGCCGACAATCTGACAAGTGCTACTTTGTATTTGAACGCAAACCAGCATATTTACTTTGAAGGCAAACTCTTTTGATCAGGAACGCCCGTATTGTAAATACAGCGGTAATTTCCTCGCTAAACCAGAAGTCTATCCAAAAAAAATCTTCATACACCGGTCCCCTTAGCAAAGTTATTACAACTGCAGAAGTCTCCATCCTCTCTCAAGGGTTACAGGGAGAAGTGGTATTTCCTTCGTCACGAGACTTCTACTGGAAAACAGCAAGTTAATGGCAGCTCTCACTGAGAGATACTATAGCAGAATCATTCACAATTAGAAAAATTAAAATAACGGTATTCTAAAACATTTTAAAATGTTGTTTTATATATATATATATATATATATTTGTAAAAGTATTAGGATCAAATCACAGACCTCTTCATTTAAATGGCCCCTCAACAAGACCGACCGGTCATCAATTACCAATTTTGTGTCTGTTCCCACCGTAACATCATCTGTCTCCACCTTTCGCTGGAGTCTTGTAATCTGGAAGCAAACCTACACGCACCACTAGCGTCTACCACGTTGAAAGTCCTGCTTAGAACCTGCACGTACACTTCCCCAAATTAATTACCGGGAAAGTTCACACAAGAAGCAGCACTTTGTACCCTCCCATTGGGAGGGAGACAGTAATAAACCGCCCGGAATACTCATTCTAAGCAAAATTCCTACTTTTCAAATAATTGCCTCTGGTTTACAGGCAGTGGGAATAGGTTTAAGATTTGAGATTTGATTTGGCAGAATGTCTTCGAATCCGCACGTTCGCATATTTATGCCTATAATAAATCAAGGTGGCAACTTAGAATTTAAGTTAAACATTACTCTTCTAACCTTTAACAAGAATGAAAATTTATAACTAAGGAAGTTATAAATTACTCAACCTTCACCTTAAAAATAACCGCTAGCACCAAGAGTCTAGGATAAAGATCTCCTGTGGAGAAAGTGGCCTTTAGCAAAGCTATTTAACCGCTAATGATTTGCTTTATACACATATGAAACAATGTGTTTTGTACAGGAGGTATATGGTTGACTTGAGTGAGGAAGGTGGCACCGAGAGCATAATAAAAAAGACATTTGGAAATATTTGGCGCAAGTTAGGCTCATACTGCGTACAGAAAAACAAAAAAAAAGAAAAAAAAAAAGCTATCTTCTGCTCCACAACAAAAGGAACCCAAAACACCTCCCTTCTATCTGCAGCTCTGCAGCTACCGGTTAAACCACCACATTACAGAGGACCCTACGAATATTTGGAAAACGTGGGGTGAGAAATCTGTGCCTAAAATATTTTTCCATTTCAGCAAAGCGATCTTGAAGACTCCTCATCTCCACGCGCTGTTTTACAACAGACAAACCCACGCCATTCCAACTCTTTTCAGTTGTACTTTTACACTATAACCTATAAGTTGGGCCAGAGAGGATAAAAACCAAACCAAACCAAAAGCAAACCTTTCAACTTAAGAACTAGTCATTAGAAGACTGGGTTATCAGTTCCCTGCACCTGAACGCCAAGTCCAGATGAGAAACTCTCCATCTGCGCTGTATTAGACTGGTCAGTAGCTGTCACTTGGCTGACAGATAAGCTCTGGGCAAAGCACAGCACACACACTTCAGAAATGAGTAGTTGCAGATGTTTTAAAGAAGAGATTTTGAATCCTTTGTTGCCTAGGCTGAAATGCACACATTTGACAAAAAAAAATGTCAATTTCTAGAAGTGGATTTTTTCTTTTTGAAGTCTCCAATTCCTGGTCTGTACGTTTCAGACACTTTTTCCCAGTACTTCAGGAGCAGGGGAAAATTTTGGAAGTGCAATACTAGGATAGCTTCTGCTCACTTTCAGTGTTCATGCTGACAATTGATTTTGTCTTCAGAATGCTCCAAAACATCCAGCATTTCTTCTATTATAGCCTGTAGTGCCCGACCCAGCTGTTCTGCGGTATACGGTTTTCCCAGCGGAGGCACATGAACAAAAGCCGACCTCCCGCGGCTCTGGTATAAGGAAGTGTAGTAAGTGAAGTCACAGAGGTATCTGAAATACAAGAACAGGGCTTATTTAGCAACAAGTGACAAATACAGCCTGCAAACGGCAGGACAGTAGGAACTGTATATTCTTATCGTTGAGCATTGCAGCAACATCCTGCAATAAAGACCGGAATACGACTTGCAAGTCTGTGCGATTGCTTTAATCAAATCTAAGACAAAGAAACATAAAGATCTTTCTTTTTTCCCCCTGATGATTGGGTGACCGCTGAAAAATAGATGGTATTGCCAGCCCCACGAGAACTGAAAAGCGTACGAATCGTACGGGCCTCATGAGTTGAGCACGAAGGGAGCACACACCGCAGTACAAGTCTATTTTCCCCATCGAGCACTGCCATCCCATACCTGCCGGCATCCTTAGATATAGTGACCGTGACATCCAGCCCCAGTGCTGAGACTCTCTTGCAAACCGTGTCCATGTCAATAATGGAATCGATGCATTCTGGGCCACCTTCTACGCAACACTGAGAGCCGGGGCAGAAACGGCAGTTGTCTAAGCCTTTATAACCTACATTGTGGCCACACTTCTCCAGAGTTACAGTCGTAGCCATACCCGAAACACCCACATGAACCACCAACTACAAGAGAAAAGAAACAAGTTAGATCAACCAAAATACAAACGGTGGAGAATCAACAGCCAGCTATTCCCAGCTAAAGACTGATGGAGTCGTTACAAGAGTTCTTGCATGAATACCGCTGTAACAAGTCATTTTATCAACGAACTTGTGGGTCCAGTATAGAACAATTCTTCTTCTTTCACCCCCTCCTGGCCTAAATTGTAATTTACTCAGGGTAAAACTGAACGTTGGCATGTTCACAGCCGAGCCCACCGCTGGAACAGCCCAGGTGGCACAGACTAACTGCGAGCTGTCTAGACAGCCCTCTGCTGTGGCCTCTTCACACCGACTGCTCCCGTTAATTGGAGCGCTCTATTCCAAGCTATAAAATTCTACGAATTCACATGTTCTCACGACAAAAGAGGAAAAGATGTAGCGAGGGACTACCTGTCTGAACGTACATTAAAAATGGGACTTCCCATTATGTCCGTTGCTGTAAGGATGATAGACTTGGACTAGATGATCTCCAGAGGTCCCTTCCAACCCTCACCATTCTATGATTCTGTGATACTTTCTAAAATTCGCTTGGTCTTTCCTCCTCCTCCCTTTACTCACTCACTTGTGGACTGTGCTTTTTCCATAATGCAGGAATGAGTCTTTGCACTGTCTGGTATTCAACTGGGACTTCATAGACGTGCAGATCCACATCGTCTCGCAGTCCCAGCTTCTCCAACTCCTAAGAACATAAGGAAATAAACAAAACCAAGATGGTGAGACACAAGCTCAGCAGAGGATATACTTTTGGAAAGTTTATTAGCAGAGTGAGTGCTGTGAGGGACTACCATCAGCTTACGCTACAGGCTGTATAACCTTGTAAACAGCACTGTAAAAAAACCAACGTAAGGGGGAACAACAAAGGCATCTCCCCACCTGTGTTAACAGTCTTCACCCACAGGACCGTTTGTTTTGCTCTGATGTGTGTATAACAAAGAAAACAACATTTAACTGACAATAGTTATCAGCAACACCCACACTCAAAAGAAAGGTTGGCTACATTATTTATAGAAGTATACAGTCATACTCACTTCTTGAAAGATATTATGTAGAGAAAGTAGAATTGAAGGGATTATATTCAGCGTCTAATTTGTTCTCTCTCAGGACTGCTGGTCTGGAGAGCAAATTCACATTTGTTTAGAGATAAAAAGCTCTCAGGGTGAAGTGACAGTACTACTGGGCTGTGATTCTCTGTCTGTGAGTCTCCACAAATATTAGCAAACACTCCTCATGAGAAACTGAAGCACCATTGGCACATCCTCCGCAACATATTTGTTTTACTCTTATTTTGGCAGAATCCGGAACACAATACAGACTGTTTCCAAAACGTAAAACAGGTTTCCATCACTAGCTTTACCTATACCTAATATATTGTACTTAATTTTGCAATGTGAGCTGTTACCATTGTAGTGATTCTACTAACGCAGTAAATTATTTCTCCCTCTATAATGTTAACTAAAGCCAAGCCTTGAAAACATCCCAAATATCCAGGCAATTAACTTAGCCAATTTCCTTTAAACCTCTTAAAACAAGTGTCAGTTAAATACCTTGCAAAGACTTGTTTAAAACCAGAGAGAAGAGGAAAGATCTCTTTTTTTCCCCCCCCCAGTATACCTGACTGGCAAGCACATTCTTTCATCCCAACACTGTGAGTTCCCCCTACATACAGCCCATGGTCCTGGACACTTCTCCCTTGCTCCTTTGGTCTCCATTTCAACACACTCCAGTCTCACCAGTAAGGCTTCAGTTTGAGACCGATTTGCTACTTCATACTTTACCGGTCCAGTCCAGCCCAGAACAGGACTTCATCAGAAATGAAACCTTCCAAAGCCATCAAACCCAAACTTTCAAGAACTCAAGGAAAGGATACACCCACATGGTCTGAAAACTCTGGAAAAAAAAATGTTCTTAAGCAAAATCATCTGCTGAGCTCAAACCGCGGAGCCTTGTGCAAGTCTACACCGGGAGGCACTTTTCCAGCCCCTGAAGCAACTTCAGCTATCGTGTTTGATGAGTTCCAACAGCATCTAACTCAGATCACATTTTCCTCACATGAAGACAACGTTTTTTGGCACTCTGAAAAAACTTTACAGCTGCTTTTCAAGACTGATAAGCCACATGCCACAAAGCAAACAGCCTTAGTCAGAGCCCTCCCATAGCTCTGTCTCCTCTGGAAAGAAGTCCTTCTCTCCGAAGACAGGAGCTGCGTGCTTGTGCATCTCTATCGTCAGGCCTGTGTTTCAGTTAGAAGAACCAACTCCAGCTTGTCACAAGTTAATACTGAGCAGAAGCTTGTCGTCTGGTGCTGCTCTTCTCCTCCGAGATACACGTCGGTTGAAAAATGCAATCCTACTCGTGCCAAAAGCTTGAAATGATTACTTGCGCTAACATCAAAGGGGCTGCATGCACAGCAAGAAAATAACCTGCAACTCTCACATCCATAAATCGCTGTAGTTGTTCTGGTGGATCTGAGGTAGAAATAGCAATGTAAGAAGCCATCAAACTATCAAAGGACATCTTAAAATATTCTTGAATTATTAAATTATCTCCATTTCAGGTTCAGATTCGGTGATCGGAGCCAAGAGCTGTGCGTTCATGCAATTCTTAGGCTTTATTTTGCTGTGCACAGATTATACTTGCAAACTTCAGGCTAAGGAGTGCACATTAGTTATTTTCAACGAAGCTTACAAGATTTGAAATTGAGTACTTCCCTAGGTTTAAAATTCTTTCAAATTAAAGGCAGTTGAAAGGAGAGGACAAGTTGCGGTCTTGGACTCCCCCATTGCAATCCTATCTCCTCTCTAGAAACGTGAGCAATATTTTAGTACCTTTTTTTTCTGGCGTTATCAGCACGAGTCGTTTCTTTACTGAGAAAAAAAACCCCAACCTTTCACACTTGTACAGACAGACCACAGAGAGTGTAACAGGACTTAAGATAACTAAAACACGCAGCAAAGGCAAGAGTAAGACTTTCACGGACCAGCAGATATGAGCAACAACAATGATAAATCACTTGCTCTGGCTCTGAGGGCAAGCCTGATATTAAAGGCTTGCTGTATTGATTAGTGTCTGGCACACACAGACATTCATTACCAGAGATGGATGCTAAGTGATGTTTCATCGCATCTTCTCTACACAAATCTGCCTTCAAAACGTTAGCTGGTTTATGTGGTGCGTTAATAAAGTAAGTAGTTTACAAATGAGAGTATTCAGATACAAGTCAGTCTCTTTAGGAAGATCTCCAGAGTGTTAATTGGTAGGAATTCATCATCGCTTCTCTAAAGAGCGTGAAACAGCTCCTAAAGATGAATTTGATCGCGGAAAGTTTTACCGGCTGCGCAGAACGAGCATCTACAGGGAGCAAGAAACCTCGGGCCAGAGGAGCTGTACCATCTCAGTGACAGCTACCTTCTCCAAACGCAGAGGCATTAAACCTTAGCTTTACAAATTCACAACTTTCTTTTAACCAAACACAGCGTTCGCGCGCTTCCATTCAATAATAAAGATGTACGCGGGCCCCCAGACAACTTATTACCCACAGCCTTGTATACCTGACAAATATAGAAAAACGAACATGTTTGACCGATTCCCTGACCCCTCAACAATAGTCGTCTTTGTGAGCCTTTAATATCCTTATCAGGTCTGTCTAGACACCCTGACAGCAATTGTCCTTAGTAATGTCAAAACGCACTCTGACCTCTCTCCTCCTCCTCCGGCTCAGCCAGAAGCACTTTGGGGGGATGAAGGCAGGAGCCCATCAGCTTCACAGTCCACGGGGCACACCTGTGTCTACACCTAAGTCACACCAGGGAGGCCAGAAAATGCACCCAACAGAAAGCCCGTTTCAGCAGCTTCTTCTTGAAAAGCAGGTCCCTCCCAAGCAAAAATTGCAGCTGGAAAAAAAAATATCTTCAAATGCAATTTTAAAAAGATGAAAACACAGAACAGCAAATCCACATTAACACAGAATATTTTTACTGTAAGCCTCAGAAAAGAAAGCAGAAAGAAGTTATTCTTCCCTCTGAATCTAGAGGAAATCTCTCCCCCATGCGTAAAAATCTCCCAACATTTCATCTTCACATTACTAGATTGCTACCACCACTATTTAAGGCACCCTGTACGTTAACTACGTGTAGAATTCATTTAGCTTTCAAAAACACACAACTATACTAGAAATTCACTGCAGTCACAGGGAAAAGACACGCTGTATCTGTGTTCTGTACAAGAAGCCAAATAAAACCCAGAAGAGGACTGGAAAGAAAAGCAGAGAATTTTATCCTCAGGATGCAGGATAATAAAAGATGTAATAAACCAGAACTAGCTTAGCCCTAAAGCTAGGAAGGACTTACAAAGATTGTTTAATTGATTTTTCTTCTATTAAAATGCAGATCACACCGTCTGGGATTCAGAAACTCAGACACGCCTTTGTGTCCACTCAGCTCCATGAAGTCCCCTGTCTGAAACTTGCACAATGCCCAACTCGCATGTGCTCAAAGACATGCTGTTCCTTTTTGTCTGGGCCTCTCAGGGCTGAGACAGGGTAAGGAAAGGCAAATCCTCCCCGCTGCCCCAAAGTTTATGTTTTTAGTTAGAAGCTAGCGCGAGCCATTAAACAGGACTCGGAGGAAGATGGGCTACAACGCAGCAGATCATACACCACCAACTCTATAGTTTTATACTCTCAAAACACCACCAAGCCCAGAAAAATGAATTTAAAATGCACGTGATTATTTCCTCTATCAGCCACGCAGCTGAGCAGCCGTCAGTGCCTCGAGCTGCCGGGCTGAAGGAATGACACGCCATTTCTCTTCAGAGGAATTATACATTAGGTTTGTTTTTGTAAGCAACATCAGAACACCCACCGCTCTT
>NW_009650098.1:42749-46687 GCF_000708025.1 Charadrius vociferus
AATAAAAGTAGCTTGTTTACCATAACTTACAGTACACGAGTAAGAACAAACCAAATCAATTAGCCTCACTACTAAATTTCAGTAACGTGTAATTTTTTTTCCACATACACAGCTTGCATTTTCCCCCAAACTTAAACCGAGCAAACCCTAACTCAAATATATTCATTTCCAAAAGGTTCTCGGAGGCAAAGGTTTCGTCTTCTCATACCAGCCAACACATTAGACATCTGGACATTAGTAGACTGTAATTGATTAGAGTTTGTGATTTAATTTAAAAGCATTCTAAAGAAGATATTAATCTCGGAGGTCTGAAGGGAAGAGAGATGTGTTGGGGAGAAAAACAGATTTAATTCCCTGAGCAACTGTACTAAAAGGTACCCTGGAATTCCCAGTAGCTTTGTCATAAACCACATCCAGAAGTGACAAATAAGGAAGAAGTGGGATAATGTGGCAGCACTGTCCCTAGCTAATGTTTTTACAGCAAGCAACCTCAATTCCTCAGTTTAGCTGGGCATCCAGCAAGAGTTTGATTTCTTCTTCGTGCCTCGTTTGTGAATGTATCCATGTTACACAGATGAACATCTTCCTGCAAATATGTGGCTACAAGTGCCACAAATTTGATTTGTTCGAGGGCGTATGATCTGCTCGAGCAACGGTCCTCCACAAGCACTCCTATCTCCAGCAAGATCCAACTCCCTCAGTCAAGCATCACTTGATGCTGCTTCCCAGCAGAGAGGAGGCTGGCTCCGGAGCAACAAACACAGCCTGATCCCCCCACGTCTCCTGCTTCACCTGCCGCAGCCAAAAGCAGGCGGTCACAGAAGGAACCGAGGGGGAAAAGGAGGCAGCGGCGGCTGCTTTGCTTCGGAGTTAAGAGTCCTGACATTCAGACCCACGTCGGGCACCTCTGCTCAACTCCACAAGACTACCAGGTGGAAGTCTCATTGCAGACGAGACTTGGCTTAAAGGTTAACCAACTTGCCCAGGTTCAAGCTAGAGCAGAGAGAAAACATTAAAATTCTTCTGGGTTTGTTTGTTTATTTATTTTGAATTCTCTGCGGCAGAGGAAGATTCCAGGCTCCCTGCCCCATTTAACATCTTTCAAACCTAGCGAGTTAGCCTACGAGTTCCTTACTTGCCTCAGCTACATTAACTCAATCTCATTAAATTCTACTAGCTAAGGGATTGTTTTCTGAGAAGTGAATAAAACATTATCCAGCTGACCATCTGGATATCTGGAGCGAGCTGGTCTCAGTTAATAAACTGGGGAGACAAGTTATAAAAGAGCTGCAAACTAAAATGTGTACGGATACGTTATCAGCACAGTGCTCTGTTTTAACTTGTTAAGAACGAAGTTATAGTGTTACCTGAACTGCAATCCAACTGGCGTTAACAGCATGCTCTCCAAATGGACCAAACCCTGGAAGAGAAGTAAAAATCCACAGTGATGAAGTCATCCTTCCAGGTTTGACTAAACTTAAAGTTGCAAAGCCGTCTGCGCTTTCCTGGTTTATGTATCCTGAAAGAAAATCCCCTTCTTCTAATGCCCAATCCTTATTTACTTTACATTCAAGTACTAAAAAAGAGACCTTCACAGAAATGTTTGAACTCTACACCTTATACTGTGAAGGAAAACAAAAGAAACTCTTTTTTTCCCCAACAGACAGTAGGGCAGCATATTTTTTTCCTTCCTGACCAGGTTAGAAAAACTTGTTATTAACATATAACTTGACCGATGTCACGGAATGAGAATCATTATTGGATTTTCTATTCCTGATTGTTTTAGCCCACAGCAGATGCTTCCACAAATGAGGACAAGTCTGCCTCAAGTATTTCTTCCCTGCTCAGGTCTTCACCAAGATCTCTGTTAGGAACGGTTACACCTTACAAGGAAATAAACAAAATGCTGCTGACAACCCACCTACACCAAGCAGCTAAGGTTCTGATAGCATTATCAAGAACACTTACTCACCACGTCCAAATTTCCTAATGAATAACTTAGAGTTAACTAGTAATCCATAACATCTTTTCCTGAGCAAGCACACAAAGGTTGGGCAATTTATCTGGGTGCAACGTCAATATGCTTTAATTTAAAATGTCAGAGTTACCCTATGAGCCTAATGCAATTAGGAGACATAAATTTTCTCTAACTCGTGAAAGGATTTGAGAGTGACTACAAATATTATATGACACGTTAATGGAAAGATTCTATTTGCTACCAACAGTAAGTCCGAGGTTATACTGCACACGACGAGGTAAGGAATTTGCACAGCATGGGCAGGCTCGTCCACGCTGATGGATCTCTTACAATCTAACCAGTGTCGATATCTTCCCATAATAAATCTCTGGAAGGTTTCCACAAAATCAAAATGTAGGTGTGTTTTCCTGTGAGCAAACCTCCAACGCTACTAAGACAATCTACAACTGCAGCACGGGTGAACAAGTCGAATAATCAAATGCCTTTTCGGTTGTTTCTGCAAGTCAGGGATGTCCTACAAGACACTCTGGGAAAAAAAACAGTCGCAACCTGCTCGGTTTCATTCCTAAAGAAACTGTAATAGTCTTACAAAAGAAATAAAATACATCTATTTCTTTTTAACAATTCAGCCACTGGAAGGCTGAAGTTCTACAGGTGCCCACGCACGTAACGTAACCCTCTCGCTCCAAAGCCAAACGCGAACTGGCACAAATACAACTGTGGGCTATTGCTCCTCTGACTCATCTCCTGTACAGATCCCTCGTGTTATCTCTTTCGCAGAAGATAAGCAACTTTGTCAGTAGCATCAAACTCCACTGAGCATGCCCAGGAGTTCCTCCCCATCCACAATAGGGCCCCCCAAGGCTCATTAGCAGTAAACCAGCTGCAGAGATCTTTATGGGATTATCTCCTTACACAGTTCTAAAAAAGAAATTGCACACAAATAATACTTATCCTCAGCGAGCACATGCTCGTAACTGAATGGGAACACAACGCCACTGCTAGATTTAAAAAGGAATTTAGCATGACATTGACAACAGATTGTCAAATACGGGTAGACCTGACAAAATAACCATGGCATTTTAGAAACAAACTTCCCGGAAAACAGGGAAAAAAGAGAGGAAAAGTACTGGAAGCAGCAGAATATTTACTGACGCAAGTTTTCTGTTTAGTCACCACCAAGTGCGGCCACTCAGCAATAGATACGGGTTTAGGAAAGCCAGAATTTGCCACCTGCTTCTTTGCTCTCCGCAACTGTTCTCCGCAAAGACACTTGCCTCCAATTAAAACCGCTCCAGCGCATCGACCACAACGAACCCCTCGCCCCCGCGCTCGCTATTCAAACAGCCTCAACTTCAGCTGCTGGGGGTGGGGGGGGGACCTGAATAGTTTCACCGAGTTCCCCATTTGTCACAGAACTGCCTTCCCCACAAATCAAGCCGGCCAGCCTTTGTACCCCGGGGAAAGGAGCCTGACAAGCTCTCGCCTGCAACGCCAGGGCCTTTCATTCCCTTGCTTATTCTTCCCCGAGGCGCTTCTGCCGTGCTGCGTGGGTTATTTTGATAACAGCTTCGACACCTTGATGGCTCGGGATGGGGCAGTCGGCAAGCAAATGCCCCCCCCGCTCCCCTTCGTGCTCCAGGTGCTTTTCCTGCTCCTTGGGAGATTCAATCCCCTTCTTTCCCCAACCAGCAAACCCTTGGGGAGGATCAGGGATGGAAGAAGGGGATCTCAAAGCCCCCCCTGTCTGGCCACACGTTAGGAAAGCCGCTGCAAAGCCCCTCACCAAACAACCTCCTGACCCCCCTCACCCCCTCCCCACAGCAGTCCCCTAACCACATCCCCCAAAGCCCCTCATACCCTGGGCTTCCGCTCATTACCACACAGGGGACACAGCCCCTCCCTCCCCCAAACAGCCCTCCAGGGTGCAGTCCCCCCATCCATCCCACCCTCAGTCACC
>NW_009650098.1:48646-50712 GCF_000708025.1 Charadrius vociferus
CCGCTGCCTGGGGAGGCGGGGTCGGTGTCCCGCTCGGTGTCGCGTTCAGCGTCCCGGTCCTCGTCCCGGTTCTCGGCAGTGCCTGAGACCTCTCCTCTCTTTTCCTCTCGCAGCTGCCCCTGTCCCTGCTGAAGACGGCGCAGAACCACCCCATGGTGAGTACCAGCAGCGCGGCCCGGTCCCACAGCCTTCCCTGGCCTCAGGCTCACCGGGGCAGGTCCCTGTACCGGGGCTGGGCCGGCTCCCCGTGACTCCCGTCTCTTGCAGCTGGTGGAGCTGAAGAACGGGGAGACGTACAACGGGCACCTGGTGAGCTGCGACAACTGGATGAACATCAACCTGCGGGAGGTCATCTGTACGTCCCGGGTAAGGCCAGACCCCCCCACCCCGGGCAGCCAGTCGGGGTCACCCACCCTCTGTGTCCCCGGTGAGCCCTCGAGGAGTGTCCCTGAGGGGCCTGACCTCTGGCCCTGCAGCCAGGCCAGCTCTGCTATTGCTCACACGCTTCCACACTCCTGTAGAAGTGTGACTTCTGCCTGAAATGCAAATTTAATACAGTTATTTAGCATATCCGTGGTGAAGGAACACACTCGGGTGCACGCTCGAGCAGGTGGCTCTCTGCACCACGCAGAAACGTCACGTGAGTGTTTCCCCTGCGAGAGGGTTCTCAGTGTAGGGCTGGGGGCCGCAGAACGGGGCGCGATAGCCCGCCATCCTGAGATGGGTTTCCCAAGAGCGGAGTTGTCATCTCGCACGTACTGTCTGAGAAGCGAGGTCTGCTTCAAACGCCACGCTAACTTTTATTAACTTGCTCGTCTCTCACCCTCTAACTCTCCACATCAAAACGGAGGAGGCTGTTGTTTACCCGCGCCGGTGCTCTGTGCCGTCTGGTACTTTTGCCCTTGGCTAAAGTTGCTCCAGAAGATTGTGATCTGTGTTTTGGGCTTTGACCTCAGTCAGAAGCGTCTGGTCTTGTCCCTACCAGCCGCGTGCTGTGGGAAGCGGCAGCCGGGTGGATGTTGGCTGTTGCTGCTCTTTCCTCTGGCCTGGAACATCACAGCTTCATGGGAGAGACTGGCAGAAATCCTTTTTCTTCTGAAAATCTCTCCGCAAACCCCCAGTGCCTGTTGTCTCCACAGCAGGAAAGTTTTGAGTGATATTGCCGGGGCACAGAGGCATGATTGCACATCAATATGACAGAGGAAACATCTTGAGTGAGGTTTGAGAGGGACTTTTGGGGCGGAGCAGTGGGTTTAGAAATTTGTGGGCACACCTTGGCTTCTGGTGGGACAAACGGGAAGGAACCGCTGTCAAATGTAGAGGTAACAGACAGCAAAGCCTTATCTGTGCCTGCAACATGGGTGATAATGTCCTTCTCCTTGGGAAGTTGCTTCCTACGGCTCGTTGCTCTGCTGCAGAAGAGCAGTAGCTCAGGTTTTATTCCCTCTGAGTGGTCTTAGAGGGATCCTGTCACACAGCAAAGCAGCCGGGCTCGTCAGCTGCACCTCTGCCCGCCTTCAAACACCAAAGCCCGGCTGAAAGCGGAGCTGGAGCCGCTGCCGGGGTTGTACTGGTGGCACTGGGGGAGACCGGCCGCTAGATGGCACGGAGCGGCGTCGGACGGGCAGCCCCGGCCCCGGGGGCGGTTGTTTACTCCGGGGAGGCCGGAACGAGGAAGCGAGGGAGCCTGGCTCCATCCCTTCCTGCAGCCCGAGCCAAGGAGCAGCCAGGCGGATCCAAGGCAGGGTGGGGTTTGCTGGGTGTCTTCTGGAAGAGGACTATTTCTCTCTGTCTTGTCTTGTGCGCAAAGGACTTGCCTGTACAGGCAGAGTTGCCCCAAATAACTCCTGGAGTTGGGGAGGGGGGAGAAACGAATATTTTATCCCAAAAGAGGAGGAACAAGGCGTTCTTGTTTAACCTACTCTTCTGGGACATGACAGACGCCTCGTCCACATGCTGCCACTTGAGAATCGCTGGGCTCGAGCGATCCCATCCGCAGCCAAACCCTGACGGAGCCGCTGCCGAGCCAGGGCTGCGGTGGCGGGGCGGGCCGAGGCGGGTCCCCC
>NW_009650098.1:50905-57540 GCF_000708025.1 Charadrius vociferus
AGCCGCAGTTGCCGTGCTCTGGTGGCACACGCCCCGCAGCCAGCTGGCTCGGGACCTGCCTCACCGCTCCATCCACACCCCAGAGGAGGGACGGAGTGAGGTGACTCCCAGCTGAGGCTGCTGGAGAAGGAACCGGCCATGCATACGCCTTTGCTGCAGCTGCGTTTTTCTTGCCCGAGTTGCTCGTTCGTAGCCGTTGTAACTCGCCACGCTTGCTTCTAATCCCGCTTTCGATTCCCTTCTTACACGAGAAGGGAAGGTGCTTCTTTCCTCAGCCCCTTCTTCTTTCATTTTCTGCCAGTGTTAGAGGCAGTTGTGGAAGAAATTGAAACTACAGTTGCTCGTGGCTGAGTGCCCTTCCCCCCCATCCCGCCCCAGGTTGTAGGGCTTTCTGTTTTGGAGGGAAAAAAACCCACTCTTTTTTGCAGCTAGTTACAGATAATGCTTTCAGAAAAGATTGGCGGAGCTGTCGTGCTCTCCAGAAGCGATGGAAATATTCAAACGCCCCAAAAGTGATACAAAAGCACCTGGTTTTGTTTCGTAGCCTAACGCATTGCTCCCCAATAGGATGGAGACAAGTTCTGGAGAATGCCGGAGTGCTACATTCGTGGCAGCACGATTAAATACCTGCGTATCCCCGATGAAATAATTGACATGGTGAAAGAAGAGGTGGTGTCCAAGGGCAGAGGCCGTGGCGGGATGCAACAACAGAAGCAACAGAAGGGCCGTGGTGTTGGAGGTGCTGGACGAGGTAATGATCCTGTTTGGTTTTTTTCACGTCGGAGAGGGGTGAGCAGGATCCCTGCTTTTAAATTTCCCCTCTTGTGCAAGGAACGGCTTTTGCTTCTCAGCTTTAAACCCCAGACTGTTTGTCTGGGAGAAGCTGGAGCCGCTCCTGCGCGAGATCTCACCGAGCAAGTGTGTTGCCTCGCTTGTGAGGCAGCCTCTGCCAAAGAACAGAAAGGGTTCGTGCCAGGGATGTGCCTGGGTGTTACTGGGGTTGGGCAGGAGCTTAAGAGAGTCTGAACTTGACTGTTTCTACCCCTCCTGGCTAGTTCGGGAGCGTGGCCCTACAAAACTGGTGTCTGTTAGCTTAGCAAGTCTGGGAGGGGAACAAATGGCTATTCTGTTTGAAAATAGACTGGGCTGTGACCATGGCAGTGATAGAAAAACATCATCTTTTCTCCCATTATAATGGGGCTTTTGATCTCGTGATTTGTTGATTTATTTATTTAAAAAAAAAAAATAAAAATCTGAGGGTTTGTGTTCCTCTGGCTCGGCATGAATAATTCATGTTTCTGATAAAAGGGGAGGTTGCCACTTAGGAGGAAACAGGTCACCAAAACAACCCTTCCTTCCCTGTCCCACTTCAAAGGGTTATGTGATCTCGGAGCGTTTCAGCTCAGGGATATATTCGCTCTTTTCTCCCCAAACTGTGCTGCTGGCAGCCCGAGAGCCCTTTCCCTCCTTCCCTGCTCACCCCTCCTGCCACGTTTTTTGTGATTCGCTTTGTGGTCACCTTGCTGCGCCCCGGGGTTGCTCTCCGCGCAGGCTTAGCCTGCAGTAGGAGCTTCAAAACCCAAGTGCGCTCACTTGCTACGCCGAAATTGGGTTTGGCCCGGGAAATCTTAGGTTTTAAAAGGAGCCCTGGGGACTGAGACACCGACAGGCGAAGTCTCTCCGCGGAGCACCCTTAACGAGCTGCCTTCGTTTAGGCTATGCAAGGAATCCTGGTAGGACGGCTGGGACCTACCCGGGGCCATCACGCCACGTCGGGACGCGCGACGTGCAGCGTCTCCCGTTCCCAGGGACTTCTGGAGGAAAAACCCCTGCGATTTCTGCTGCTCGTGCTACCTCCTGGAAGCTCTGCGCATGCAGAAGTGACCTTTACAAATCTGAAGGCGCCTTTATTTTTCCTCCTTCCCTTTTTCAGCGTCCAAAGCACTTGGCATGGCAGCTTTTCTGGATATGGTTGTTTGGACAAACATTTTAGCTGAAATGTTTTCTCTGCTGTGGAAATATCCACCTTGTGGAGAGCAGAGCTGGGCTCTGTTTGAGGTGGAGTCCCCTGCTGTTTTGATGTGCAGCTTAAATTCGCTGATGGAATATTTTAAAGGGAAGCTTTGGCATTTGCTAATTAGCTAAAAGGTTTGGCTCTCATTACTGAGACATGAAGGGAGGAGGGGAGAAAGAAAAGAAAAGAAAAAAAAAAAAAAAGCAGGACAATTTTGTTGAGAGGCCAGCGGGCAGAAGTAAAGCTATAATTGTGCACACAGTTGAAAGGATTATTGTTTCTGACACTGGTAATCCTTCGTCTTTTACTTCTCGGCTTGCCAAATTCAGAAATACGGCAGTCTCTGCTCAGCTTCGCTGGGAGCAGCCGGAGCCCTGCGAGCATCCTGGGCACTTCAGGGTTAGGAGCAATTATTTTTTATTTTTTTTTCCCCTCTGGTTTAGTCACATCTCGTTGATGAAGCAACCGGAGCAGAGGGCTCTAGAGAGGCTCTTCTGCCTGGTGCCCGGACCAGGTCTCCTTTGGTTCCGCCTTTTGTGCAGGGTAGATCCACAGTCCCTTTATCGCTTGCACGCTGAGATAAAAATTCCTGCCTGGAATTGCTTTCTGTTTGTTTGGGGTGAATCAGAGCAGCGAGGGGAGGGCAGGGCGGCGCTCAGCAGCTCCCGCCACAAACACAGTGGCAGCTCTGGGGTACGAGGGTGCTCGTGTGTCCGCAGCGGGTCTCACCGCAGCCTCCCAGTGCCCACTGCCTCGCTGGCAGCGTGCGGTACCCACTGCCCTCTCTGGAGCGGCGGATCGCTCCGTCCGGCAGCGAGGCGGTGACGGAGGGATATATATTTTTTTTTTTCATTTTGTAGCTGGGCAGTATTCAAACCAAGTCACCCTCTTCGTTGCGTTTGGTTTGCCGTTACAGCTTTCAGGGGACACTGTACATAACCTGCTCGTCCCACTGGATTTAAAACGTGGTATGGCTTCCTTGGTTCTGTTTTTCCAAAGAAGTTAAACTTCAATTTATGTTGATAGCACAGAGGGAACATAAACACACAGGGGAGGTATCGCTGAACTTGCTGGCGAGGAGGGGTAAGTTTATGCACTTTGTCAGTACAGGGTCTGGAACCCCATGGGAGAAATCTAAAAGTCGCCTTTCTGCTTCTAAGACTAGGAAAATAGGCGTGCGTTTGGGTGGAACGTAAATAACCGTAAAGCTCTGAGCGGTTGGGAGATGTTACTGGCGTACACTGACGCTGTTGTATCCGCACTCTTTCTTTCTGCCCCGTAGGTGTGTTTGGTGGCCGTGGCCGAGGAATACCAGGCAGCGGAAGAGGCCAGCAGGAAAAAAAGCCAGGCAGACAATCGGCAAAGCAATGAGAGGCTGTCTGCACCCTGGCCGGGGACAGTGCTGCGATGCCGTTTGGTTTTTATCACCTCAGGATTGCCGTGTGTTCAAAAGCGTTACCTTTCTACTCTTCCGTCAGTTGAGCAGTGCCCGAATCACGTAGTTTGGAAGCCCCTCGCAATTTAATCCGGTAGAGCGGAGTTATTCGCTCCTTGTAATCAGCAAGTCATTGGAAATACTTTTTTTTTTTTTTTTAAAAAAAGTTATTTGTGGTTAAGGACCTAAGTTCTGCCTTCTCCTGAGAGTGAAAGCACTATTTAATTTTTCAGGGTCACCAGGTTTAATTTAAAAGATTATCCTGTACGGCGGTATAAGAACGAAGGCAAACACTTTCTGGATTGTTTGGATATTTTTTTTTTTTTATATATACTTGAAACTTGGGAAACTTGTTGCATTTGTAACAGATGTGAGTGTTTTGGTTTAAAAACACTGAACTTGAGGATATTGTATCTTTTACGTGAGTAGTCTTAAGGGTTTGGGGTTTTTTAAAAACAACAAACTTTTAAGCTATTGCTTATCTTCGATTTCTGGCCAGTCAGTTCTCTCTCTCCCCTGTGGCTTAAGGGACAACTTGGGATGAATGTTGCATTGGCCTTCAAGGCTTGTTTCCAAGAGAGCTTTGTGATAAATGAGGGTTTCCCAATTAGCGTATTACTAATTTGACTTCAGATTAGAAGCTTCCTTTAAAGGAAAGGGTTTTCTGTGTTTTCTTACGGAAGGCTGGTGTGCCCCTTACTCTTTGTGTTTGTTTGGGTTTGTTGGTTTTTTTTTTTTTCCTGAAAAACAACTGAGTTGTTGAGTCGAAGTGATTTATTTTTCCCCTCCGCTTTGAAAACTCTCTCCCTTGTGCCTATGACACAAAGTCCTGAACTCTGACGATATTTCTCAAGCTTTTTTCTCCTGGTACCTAGTGATTGACTTCACTATACGTACTTGTAATTTCCTTTTCTAGTCACCCATTGTCTTTCCTTGGGGACATACAGCGGCGTGTTAGCGTGTCCCTCCTGTAGGTTAAGAAAGCTCCTGGGAATTCCCAGCTCGCGTTGCTCCAGTCTTCCATCCCCACAGGGTGCAGGGTCCCACGAGCAAAATGCACCCGCAAAATATCCTGGCTGATCTGAATTGAATGTCTGCATGGGGACACCAGGGGAAGAAAGAGGCTCTGGCCACGCCTCGACCCCCTGAGTGGATGAAATAGCTTAATTTTAGGGGAAAAGCTGATATTGTGATTTGTTCTGAACAGGTTTTTTTTTTCGTTTTGGTTGGTTTGTTTTGTTTTGTTTTGTTTTTTTACAAGTGATTCCCATATTGAAGCCTACTCTCTGCCATCACCACTGTATGGAAAAATGAGTAAAGAACATGCTTTTATATATACTTATTTTTTTAATGTTTATAGAACTTGTGCGCAGTGGTGAGTAGGAATAAATCGCCAACCTGTACGAAACGACTCCCTCTCTCTGTCTGCGCCGGCGCTGAGCCCTGCCTGACCCCGCACGCTCCCGCAGCCAGCCGCCTTCGCCTAAACCCTGGTGTGAGGAATAAATCCCCAAGCAGGCGGGTTAAAACTTTGGTTTCTAACAGCAGCCACGCGTCCTCCGTGGCCGCCTTTCCTCGGCGAGGTGTTAACCGGCAGCGCCGGCACTCGATCCCCATCCGGGGCCAGCCGGCTTCCGCCAAGGAGTCGATTCCAGGCGATGGGAATGGGGCACGTGTCCTCCCTCCTGGAAACTCGGTCTCAACGTCAACGCCCGTGTGGCATTTTAACAAAGCTCAGGCTGAGCCCCGTGTCAGACTTTCCCATCCCAACCTGCTCCCTCCCTCGCGAGTCCCTCCAGCCGCAGAAACTCCATGTGTTACAGCTGCTCTGGTGCAAAAGGAAACGACCGCAGCGCTGTCTGGATTTAAGATCTGTTCTGGCCAGATAAATCTTCACTGAAACAATGGGACCTTTGGCTTCGGCTCAGGGTACAGTCCTCCAAGTACGCCTTATCTCCTGGCGAAGCTTTGGGGTCAGGCATTGGAGCTCGTGAAGTTCTGCTTTCCTTTAATTACAACTACAGGCTTTAGCAGCCTTCCCTGATCGCCTTCCCCCTTCCTTTTTCCACCTCTGTAGGAATATTTTTGTCCCGAACCGTGGCGCAGCCCCAGGGATGACAACTGACCCCAAGTGGCAGCAGGTTGGGTGGAAGATGGCCCCGTGTGAGAGCGGCATCGAGCCTGGGCGGCGATGCGATGCTCATCTGTGGCTTTGGGCCTTTCTGCCCCCCCCAAAAAAAAAAGGGTCTTTGGGGCTTGTCGTGTGCTCCAACCCTGCCCCATGGCAAAGCGGGGAAGGGTGCAGGGAGGCAAAAAAACAACCCCAAAACAGGGAGGAGCGAGATAAAAGCAACAAGCAGAGAGGAGGAAAAAGGTCTGAGCCTTGCTGCCGGCGTGGGTGGGTGAACGCAGCCTGGCAGGGCGAACACGTCCCAGCCGGAAAGACGGGCTGGGTCGGGGAAGAAGGGGGGGGGAAAACCCAGAAAATGCCACCCTGGAAACCCTCCCTGCTCCCTTCCCGTGACATTTTCATGGCATGCGGGCCCGTGGCAGCTCCGGCAGCTGCGGGGTCGTGTCTCTGGTGCTGCGGCACGGCACTGCCGGCCGCCCCGTCGTGACTCATAACTTCTGTGCCTCGCCGGAGAGGCAGCACAGGAATAGTTACACACCAGCCGCCTGCGACGCGGAGGGAGTGGCTGCCGAAATATTTCAGAGCTGCGCTAAGCAACTAAAAATACACGTCAAACCCTCCTCCTCCTTTTTCCTTTTTAAATATGTTTTCTTTCTTTCTTTCTTTCTTTTTTTTTTTTTTTTTTTTTAAATTCTTGGGTTTGATTGGAGGAAGAAAGAGAGAATTTTGCCATTTTATGCAACAAAGAGGAGGAAGATTGTAACCAAAAATCCTTTTTCACAACAACAACAAAGTGAAAATAACAGAATAAGGCAAAGCAATAAAATATCGGCGATGACTAAGAGGCGGCTTCTCCTGTGCGCCCGGTGCTCGCGGTGCAAATCCCGGGCTGGCAAATACTCTCCTGCTTGTTCCCTTGAAAAGGGGGCAGCTCGGCGTGCCGGGAGGGCAGGGGGATGCTGCTGCATCCCACGCGAGCTCCTGGGCATCGTGGTTTGGGTCCAGCCCCGTGTCCTTGGTTGGAGCTGTGGGTGTCGAACGGCAGCGCGGCACCT
>NW_009650099.1:0-1219 GCF_000708025.1 Charadrius vociferus
GAGAGCTATAAATAAACTATAGGGTGCTATAGGGACATAGGCAGCTATAGGGGGCATGGGGAGCTACAAGAGGGCTATAAGTAAGCTATAGGGTGCTATGGGGTGCTATAGGGACATAGGGAGTTATAGGGGTACATGGGGGGGCTATGGGAGAGCTATAAGTAATCTATAGAGACACACAGGGAGCTATAGGGCCCCATGGGGGAGGTATAGGGGGGGCTATAAGAAGGCTATAGGAGTCTATAGGGTGCTATAGGGGCCCATAGGGCACTGCAGACCCCCATAGAGGCCCATGGGGCTCTATAAGGAGTCTATAGGGTGCTATAGGGGCCCATAGGGCACTGCAGACCCCCACAGAGGCCCATGGGGCGCTATAAGGAGTCTATGGGGTGCTATAGGGGCCCATAGGGCACTGCAGAGCCCCACAGAAACCCATGGAGGGGGGGGGTGTCAGGAGAGCTATAAATAAACTATAGGGTGCGATAAGGACATATAGGGAGTTATAGGGCCCCATGGGGGAGGTATAGGGCAGGCTATAAGGAAGCTATAGGAGTCTATAGGATGCTATAGGGGCCCATAGGGCACTGCAGAGCCCCATAGAGGCCCATGGGGCGCTATAAGGAGTCTATAGGGTGCTATAGGGGCCCACAGGGCACTGCAGACGCCCACAGAGGCCCGTGGGGCGCTATAAGGAGTCTATAGGGTGCTCTAGGGGCCCAAAGGGCACTGCGGACCCCCATAGAGATCTATGAGGGGCTCTAAGGAGTCTATAGGGTGCTATAGGGACCCATAGGGCACCGCAGAGACCCATAGAGGCCCATGGGGGCTGGGGGGTGTCAGGAGAGCTATAAATAAACTATAGGGTGCTATAGGGACATAGGCAGCTATAGGGGGCATGGGGAGCTACAAGAGGGCTATAAGTAAGCTATAGGGTGCTATGGGGTGCTATAGGGACATAGGGAGTTATAGGGGTACATGGGGGGGCTATGGGAGAGCTATAAGTAATCTATAGAGACACACAGGGAGCTATAGGGCCCCATGGGGGAGGTATAGGGGGGGCTATAAGGAGGCTATAGGAGTCTATAGGGTGCTATAGGGGCCCATAGGGCACTGCAGACCCCCATAGGGGCCCATGGGATGCTCTAAGGAGTCTATAGGGTGCTATAGGGGCCCAAAGGGCACTGTGGACCCCCATAGAGGACTATGAGGGGCTCTAAGG
>NW_009650100.1:0-534 GCF_000708025.1 Charadrius vociferus
AAGTTATTGTGGTGATTTTAATCCTTATTATGATCATTTTGATCGTTATTATGATCATTTTAATCATTATTACGGTCATTTTAATCGTCGTGATCCCGTTAATCGTCATTATGATCACATTAATCATCATTACGATCACATTAATCATCATTACGATGACATTAATCGTCATTACGATCACATTAATCGTCATTACGACCGCGTTAATCGTCATTACGACCGCGTTAATCGTTAGTATGACGACGTTAATCCTTATTCCGACCACTATTCCCACCACCGCGCCCCGACCGTCGCCGTTCCTCTTCTGAAAATACGCCGATATTTCTAATTATTATTAAAAAAAATACCGATTTTATCGCAGAAACGACAATCTAATGATTATAAATGATAATTATAATCGGTATAATTATAAGATAATTATTAGCCAGGTTATATTTTCTTCCACATCCCTTAATTTAACACAATTCCCTTTAACGAGGGGGCGTAATCCCGATATAATCCCCTCCGTATTTCCCTCCCCCTCCGTTTCACCCC
>NW_009650101.1:0-4447 GCF_000708025.1 Charadrius vociferus
AAGCTTGCTGATTGCTCATATTGAGTGACCATGTCTTCCCCTGTCGCAACACATGGGTTTGTGTACAGACATTTCAGAGAGGTAATCAAACATGCAGTTTTCCCTGGAGGGGTGCAAGAGGATCCACCACAGCCATACACACCCTTGAGTTGGTTGGCCTTCTGGTTCTCTTCTTGGGATGCAGCTAAGGAACATTTGTCGCTTCTCTGGTTGGCCTGGCTTATTCTCCAGTTGGATGCAGTGGTGTGAGAATTGCCGTTTTGGACCCTGCCCCCCGAGTCCTTCAGTGTAAAGCCCGCCTCACCAAGTTGGCCAGCCTGCTGCCAAAGATTCCCTTCCCTCTTCTAGACAGGTGGATCCCATCCCTCCCTAACAGGCTATAGTCATCGAAGAATTTCTCATTGTCATAAATCCAAAGCTCTCACAACAGCACCAGTCACGTAAACAGAAGCTGATATGCATTATATGTCTATTTCTGGCTGCCCCCTTTCCTCCAACTGGTAAAATGGAGTAAAAGATAACTTGAGCACCAATACTTTTCACCTGCACCCCCAGGGCTTTGTAGTCTTCCTTGATTCTGCCCAGGTTCCTGCTTGCGGTGTTATTCATGCCCACATGAAAGATTAGCAATGGATAGTACTCTGTGCTCTTGACAAGTTATGGCACCCTTTCGGCAACATCTCAGACCTTAGCTCCTGGAAGGCAGCATACCTCTTGTGACTCCCTTTCAGGCTGGCAGATGGGCACCTCAGTGCCCTTTAACACAGAGTCATCCATTACTAGCACAGCCAGAATTTGTCCATTGGAATCCCAAGATCTGCTTCTGCAAAGCTGCTTTCTATCCAGCCATTGCCCAGCCTGCTCTGCTCTGCGGTAGAGGTCCTGACTGGGTGCAGGACTTTGCTCTTGTCTTTGCTGGACATCATGAGGTTCCTGTAAGTGCATTTCTCTATCTGATGTCTACAA
The DNA here is from genome assembly GCF_000708025.1 of Charadrius vociferus. Classification (NCBI taxonomy): domain Eukaryota; kingdom Metazoa; phylum Chordata; class Aves; order Charadriiformes; family Charadriidae; genus Charadrius; species Charadrius vociferus. The sequence goes on from NW_009650101.1 coordinate 967, forward strand.
GATTCCTCTGAATACCAGCCTTGCCTTCCAGGGCATCAGCCTCTAGCCTCAACGTGGTATCATCGGCAAACTGACTAACGCCTACTGGTGCACAATTGATGTCTACTTTGGAAAATGCTACATTACATTCACCATAAGGGAACGTGAATGAAGGCAGAAGGCTGAAGCATAATCGAGACCCACCCTAACATGTAGTTTAGATGTACCAGCAAGCTAGATTGTCATATGGTGTAGATGCTGTCGTGGTTTAGGCCAAATTGGCTACCTGGGGGACCCCAGATGGGACTGACAGATGCTCCCCTCTACCCCTCTTCAAAGAGAGGGGCAGAGGAGGAAAAAGAGACTTATGAGTTTAGAAGGAAATAAACTACTTCAATGAAATATTAATAATAAAATAAAAAAGAAATAATGACATATATACAAAACTATCAAGCTCCCAAGATGACAATCACGACACCGGCTGGCACTGGGGCAGTCCCAGGCTGGACTCAGTGACGGATGGGAACTTGATTCTGGATCTGCATTCAGGGTCGGGATCACAGGCAGACAAACAGGGTCCTCCTCAGATGTCGGCCATTGAAGGAAGAGAGCCGACCCTTTGATCCCTCAGCCTTTATACTGAGCATGAGGCAGATGGGATGGAATACCACGCTGGTCAGTTTTGGGTCACCTGTCCTGTCCGCTCCTCCTTGCAGGTGGGACCCCACTATGCTTTTCCGCTTCCGACCCTCCAACGGGGGCAAATGACAAAGTTGGCTGGCCTTGGGTGTTATAGCAATAAGTATAAGCAAGGTCCTCGCTGCATACCATGCCTGGGCATCAGCTATAAACATAGGTCGTATCACTCTGAGAGAGTGAACATTGTCTGCACAATATGCTGTTAATTTCAGTAGTTAGAAGAGGCCCAGCTAAGAAGTGAAGTTACTGACCAAAATTGGTTCTGTTTTACCTCAAACCAGGACAGATGCTATGCATAATTTTGCTTGGGAACATGATTGCTTGCTTGTCCATTCTCACTGAAGACAGTAAAAACATATCTAAAGAATAGAATAGAATAGAGTAGAATCTTAAACATTGACAGGCATGGGGCATTGACCACCTCTCTAGGAAGCCTGTTCCAGGGTTTGAACACCCTCTCCGTAAAGAAATGCTTCCTTATGTCCAGTCTAAACCCCCTGGTGCAGCTTTGAACCATCCCCATGCGTCCTGTCACTGGATACCAGGGAGGAGAGATCAGTACCTCCCTCTCCACTTCCCGTCTTCAGGAAGCTGTAGAGAACGATGAGGTCTCCCCTCAGTCTCCTTTTCTCCAAACTAGACAAAACCAGAGTCGTCAGCGTCTCCTCATAGGACATTCTTTCCAACTCTTTCACCAGCTTTGTTGCCTTCCTCTGGATGCATTCAAAGACCTTAACATCTTTCTTAAATTATGGGCCCCAGAACTGCACACAGTACTCAAGGTGAGACTGCATCAATGCAATCAATTCTTGTAGTTTGTGATTATTTCTGTGATTCTTGGACGATTTGGGTTTCCTATTCAAGCTCGCTGTGTGATTAAGGCAACCCACTTATTCCAGGTAGCATCGGTGGCATGATGAGTAGAAGGAACTGTACCCTTGAACATCCAGCCCAGTACTGGTAATCGGGGCGCCAGGAGGAGCTGTGCTTCAGTACCGATTACTTCTGAAGCAGCTCTAACTCCTTCATATGCTGCCAAGATTTCTTTTTCAGTTGGAGTATAATTGGCCTCGGAGCCTTTATATCCTCGACTCCAGAATCCTAGGGGTCGACCTCGAGTCTCCCCTGGTGCTTTCTGCCAAAGGCTCCAGGTAGGGCCATTGTCCCCGGATGCAGTATAGAGCACATTTTTAATGTCCCGTCCTGTTTGAGTGGTCCAAGGGCTATTGCATGCAAAATCTCTCATTTAATTTGCTCAAAGGCTTGTCGTTGCTCAGGGCCCCACATAAACTCATTTTTCTTTCGAGTCACTTCATAGAGAGGTTTCACAATCTGGCTATAACCTGGAATATGCATTCTCCAGAAACCCACAACGCCTAAAAAGGCTTGTGTTTCCTTTTTGTTAGTAGGTGGGGACATAGATGTTATTTTGTTAATCACATCCATTGGGATCTGGCGACGGCCATCTTGCCACTTAATTCCCAAAAACTGGTTCTCTCGTGCAGGTCCCTTGACCTTACCTCTTTTAATGGCAAAACCTGCTTTCACATGAATCTTAATTATTTTTTACCTTTGTTGAAAACTTCTGCTGAATTACCCCACACAATGATGTCATCGATGTATTGTAGGTGTTCTGGAGCTCCACCCTTCTCCAGTGCAGTCTGGATCAGTCCATGACAAACAGTAGGGCTGTGTTTCCACCCCTGGGGCAGTCGATTCCAGGTGTACTGGACACCCCTCCAGGTGAAAGCAAACTGTGGCCTGCACTCTGCTGCTAAAGGAATAGAGAAAAAGGCATTAGCAATGTCAATTGTAGCATACCATTTGGCTGCCTTTGACTCCAGTTCATACTGAAGTTGTAGCATGTCTGGCACAGCAGCACTCAGTGGTGGTGTGACTTCATTCAGGCCACGGTAGTCTACTGTTAGTCTCCAGTCCCCATCAGACTTTCGCACTGGCCATATAGGGCTGTTAAAGGGTGAGCGAGTTTTGCTGATCACTCCTTGGCTTTCTAGCCGTCGAATCAGGTTATGGATGGGAATCAGGGAGTCTCGGTTGGTACGATACTGTCGTCGATGCACCGTGGCAGTAGCAATTGGCACCTGCTGATCTTCAACCCTCAGCAGTCCTACAACAGAAGGGTCATCTGAAAGACCGGGTAAGGTAGACAGCTGTGTAATGTCCTCAGTCTCTACAGCTGCTATACCAAAAGCCCACCGATACCCTTTTGGGTCTTCAAAATACCCTCTCTTGAGATAGTCTATGCCAAGGATGCACGGAGCATCTGGACCAGTAACAATGGGGTGTTTCTCCCATTTGTTCCCAGTTAGGCTCACTGCGGCCTCTAATACAGTCAGTTCTTGAGACCCGCCTGTCACTCCAGAAATAGTGACAGTTTCTGCCCCTTTATGATTCGATGGCAATAGGGTACACTGTGCACCAGTGTCCACCAGGGCTTTATACTTTTGTGGCTCTAATGTGCCAGGCCATCGAATCCACACAGTCCAATAAATTCGGTTGTCCCTCTCCTCCTCCTGGCTAGAGGCAGGGCACCTCTAGTGTTGACCGTAGTACCTACGATTAGTAGATCGATTCCTACCTGGTCCGTAGGATCGCCTACCATAGGTCGGAGCAGCCTTCCTCCTGTAAGAATCCTTTCTTCTCTCTGCTTTACTTAGCAACTCAAGCACCCGTGCCTGTAGGGCTAAGATGGGTTCTCCATCCCATTTCCTCATGTCTCATGTTGGTTCATTTACTTGGATGGCATTTGTTATCATCCTTAAAGGGGTACCTGCGCTTTATG
>NW_009650102.1:0-3498 GCF_000708025.1 Charadrius vociferus
GATAGGTCACTGGACAGCCAATGATTGACATGTGAACAGAGTCCCAGTTTGGGAAACTGACAGTTGGAGGCAACTGTTAGAAATAGGAGAACGGTGAGCAGTGCACATTGGTTGGGTGAAAGGCCATAATTGTTCAAATTCCATCACTGCTAAGTTGAACCAACAGGTAGATAGCCTCACGCGGCTGCAACATTGATATTGTAGATGATAGTCAGGAATGGGAATGCTTACTCGAATGGTTACGTTAAGCATGGTCACACTAGTCGGGCTGACCTATATTGAGAAGGTCTAGCCCGAGGGTGCCTGTATCAGTTAAGCTGTGTGAACAAGTAGTAACTGCCTGTTCACAATGTCGTCCGCAACTCAATAAAGATCATCTGAGTAAGGCACCTCCCTTACACATTCGAGACAAGAAAACATTGTGGCACTCCTGGCAGATTGATTATATTGGCCCATTGCAACCATCAGGTGGGAAAAATGTATATTGGTGGGAGTAGAAGTTATATCTGGTCTCACCGTGGCTACTGACTTTATATCAGCTACTGGGGAAAACACAGTAAAAGGCCTAAAAGGATGGTTCAGCACACTTTCCCTTCCAGAAGAAATTCAAAGCGATAACAATTCACATTTTGCCACTACAGTAGTACAAGACTGGGCCAAAGAGGAAGGGATTCAGTGGGTATTTCACACTCCCTACTATCCTCAGGCTAATGGCATTGTTGAACGCACCAATGGATTGGTTAAGCGTTTTGCAAAAGCTCATGAACCTGGTTGGCATTTGCAATTAGATGATGCCATCTACCAATTAAATAACAGATGGAGTGGAGATGGTTGCCCTAAAATGAAAGCTTTCTGTTTATCTGCTAATATCATCTCTCCAAAAGTTCCCAATGAACCAGGAAAATACCTAGGAAGATTTTACCCTGGACAACCTGTGCTAGTGAAAATGCCTCAAATTGGGACAGTACCAATGGTACTAGTTACTCCCAAAAATCCCCACGCATGGGAAGCCAAAGATTGTTCAGGAAAGATATACCAGATTAGTACCTGGTAGATCTCGCCCTCTTTCTGACCCTGTCGGTCAGATAAGATTGAGCAGATTTTCTTTTTGTTTGCATCTTACAGGAACCTTAAATGAACTGTACTTGGACCGACAGATTGGCCTACGCTAACCTTGAGTGCCTCCAAGGAATTTTGACATTGATCCTGGCAGTAATATTATTTTTATTGTGTATGGCTATTTGGAAGCCCAAGTTCTAAAATGACGAACTGACAAATAGAATTGATGCTATTCTGTTTTACCTTTCTATTCCTTGTTGTTTGTGGTCAAAAGGACCCAGAGTGGCCATGGTCTCAAGCTCTCATTAAACACAATGCAATGGCAGGTTCAAGAAAAGAAAATTTGAGTTTGGCCACTGTTGCGACAGGGGAAGACATGGACACTCAATATGAGCAATCAGCAAGCTTCGTTTATTGACTAGCACAACTGTCTTTTATAATTAGCTAATACATACATGTTTCCATAATACAGCATTCTGATTGGTTCATCACTCCAGCCCTTAGCTCCTTATCTGTGGCTAGCTACCTCTTCTTCTCCCATGCAACTACTCCCTCTTTTCCCATGCCTGAGTAATCACAGGCTTCTCATTACCGTGTAGCACCTGCAGTCAGGGTCAGGGTGCCCTTGCCAATTAGCAATCACAGGAACTGGGTCTGATGTTTCCCAAGCTCCTGCTCAGCCAGCTGGATCATATCTATGTTCCCCTTCTCAGCTAGCCGATTTCCCACAGGCCACTGTAGTTATACATGAAAACAAGATGTTTTCAAAACATGAGTGGACCTCAAATAGTTGGTAACCAACCCTGAAAGGTAAGGCAGGAGAAAAAGTCCAGGTAGGATGTAGAATGATCCACGGTTCAAACCATGAGAAGGCCACAAGAATAGAAAACTTTTGCCCTAAGAACCTATGGTCAATGACAACAAAACACTGTACCACCAACAAGTGGGATTGTTGGTATAATTTTACTCTTGTGGAACCCACTTTTGTAACTTGTCATTGGCAACAGCATGAAATAATGCTGTTATATTCAAAATAGATGTATTTGAACCTGACCCAACTACACAGCCTAGTCTCGTTCCACTCTCGCCATTTGAAGCCCCTGACAGTAACCACGAAATCTTATTATGTGGACTTAAGAATCTGCCCCTTTACACCACAGTCTTTGATGATGACCTTTGGGATAATGCATTGTTAAAGTATACTGCCAGCACTGGAACACCGCAGAACAGAAAAGGTTTAAGTCTCTCTACTCTGGTTATACAAGGAAGTGAAGTATATTCCAGAAATAAATAGAGTTGGGAAGACTCACTCCAAATGACTAAACTCGAAGCCGTCCCAGGGAAAAAAATACAAAATGGTTGCAGAGTAATCAATGGGTCTACTCATCACAGACCAACTGAAATTAAAACAATCTATGTAGACTCTACCAAACCAGAAAAATACAATACTGAATGTTACAAAATTATAGAACCAAATTCAGATTGCTGGTATATTGTCTTTGAGGCTACAAAGGCACACAATTATTTGAATTTATGATTGACACAACTACATCTGAACCTACTAAAAAAAAATCCAGAACCTGTACCCCAACAAACTTCTAAAAGTGTACCTACTCAGCCACCCATTAGTCTAAATCCTTACACCTCCAACATTGGCCCTTATGCCATTAAACATACAGGTCAACAACAAATACTGTTTAACCCAACATATTCTCTCAAACGAGTGGAATTATCAATGCAGGTTAATATCTCTGCAATCAAACCCACCTGCTCACCATTCCTGGGCACATCTTATGCAGGATGGTCAGCATGGTTACATGGACAAACTCTTGTCTCTCCAAAACGATCAAAGAGGGATGTGACTGGTATCTTAGGAGCAGGACTGGGAGTCTTAAACAGTATAGATGCTGAAGTACTTGCCAACAAGCTAGTCACAGCCACTAGTGATCTAAACAAATTGAAACATCCTCTACAGTCCTCTCTACTAGCATTAGGAAACCACCAATGGCTTTTATTGAATATATTGCCTCAGTGGGAAGAAACGAGTGAAAAGGACCACCAGCTGATCACAAATGCACTTGATATGGCCCAAAGCAATGTTTCTTTGGCTCTCAGTTGTATCCAAGCCCAGCTGTGGATGCAATCAATGACAGCCACAGTTATAAGGAAGGCACCTTACCCACTGAAATCCGAAAAGTGATATGAGACAACGCAATTGAGTTTGAGAAAAAAATTCAGTCCTGGTGGTATCTAGTTAATTTCACCTACGATCCCATTGGTAGCAAAGCCACTGCTGTTGTCTTAATGATACGCAATGCTTCGGTATACACCATATACCAAATCATTGCACTGGGGTTGAATTACCATGGAGCCATACTCTATCCAATAGAGCATAGAGTATGGGCCCAGCAAAATGGAAGTAAATGGCAAACTGTTGAT
>NW_009650102.1:4160-5516 GCF_000708025.1 Charadrius vociferus
GTTGTTCACACATTAAGGAAAGGTATAAAATCAAAAGGTTTCTAGGGTAGAATACAGCCGCAGCTGCTATGCAAAGAATCTGCTACATCTGCGATACCCTGTACAATATTGCTTGAAAAGCAACACAGGGAGTGGAATGGGGTGGAGATTCCATGGGCAAGCCCTGTGATAATCCAGCAATATGGGAATGAGATGGTACTGTGGAACTGATAAGCTGCATACTTACTACCCTGAGCCAAAAGTTTGTCAAATTTTGATGAAATGCTGTCCTTTGTGTGAACTTTGCTCATTATAATGTCATTATAATACCAAAACACACCTCCATCCCAAATGCTACCTGCCTCCAAGGTGCGACCACTCCTCCTTGAGCCTGCGCTCTGAATTTTTCATAAACTATACCTTTAAGTGAGAGACAAGAGAATTTTACACCAATCATAATGGAAGTATTTATGACTAGAGTCACTCAAACTCCACCTTGAAGGTAAAAAATAGTATAAAAATAGCCCAAGAAAGGGGAGATGTAAGGGAAGACCCCATCGTGAACAAGTCAAGGAGGATTTCTTGCTAAAAGTAAAAGCAATGTACACCCAAAACAATTTAAAAGCAGAAATTGCTTTAAGCGGAAGTTTAAGTTTATAGTTTCAATGTTGAATAGTATGAAGAGAATTCCATTTTGAATTGCATGATTCAGTAACTAAACAATGCATCTAGAAACAACAATTTCCTCCTGCAGTGTCAGGACAGTCCTGTACGTAAGAAATAAATAAAAAGCTGTTTACCATTTTCCCATTTTAAAATTACATTTTACAGACCAGAAGTGTTTCTCATTACTGCATATATGGTAAAATAGCTCATTAATAAACATCAAAGCTGTGTGAACATAATGCATACTGTACACAGTGCACAGAAAGTCCAGACTCTAGTAAATTACAGAACCACAGAATGGTTGAGGTTGGAAGGGACGTCCAGAGGTCTTGTCCAACCCCTCAAACAAGGTCACCTAGAGCCGGTTGCCAAGGACCATGTACAGATACCTTTTAAATATCTCTAAGGATGGAGATTCCACAACCTCTCTGGGAAACCTGTTCCAGTGTTCAGTCACCCTCACAGTAAAAAAGTGTTTCCTGATGTTCAGACAGAACCTCCTGTGTTTCAGTTTGTGCCCATTGCCTCTGGTCACTGGGCATCACTGAAAAGAGCCTGGCTCCATCTTCTTTGCACCCTTCCTTCAGGTACTTCTATACATGGATAAGATTCCTCCCTGAGCCTTCTCTTCTTTAGGCTAAACAGTCCCAGCTCTTTTAGCCTTTCCTCATAGGAGACATGCTACAGTCCCTTCATCATCTTTGTGGCCCT
>NW_009650103.1:0-13433 GCF_000708025.1 Charadrius vociferus
AGTGCTCAGTGGTTGGCTGCCACCAAAGGTCCTTAGGGAACGTGCTCCAGCAAGAATAGGAGCTGCTGTTCTCCCGGAGGGCTTCAACCTCCCCTTCGGTGCACCGAGCGCTTCAGTCTCTTCTTCCAGGAGTGAGGAGCATCTACTGCCCAGAAGAGCTGACTTAAGCCTCTCTTATTTTTAATTGTAGCGGGTGAATGGGGAGCTCAGGGTGGTTGGATGTCCCACAAGCCTTGGGCAGGGGGAATGGCAGGTCCTGGATTAGTGCAAAGTACACTGGGCTTTGTGCCCTTCACGCTGGGGTCAGGCAAGGTCCTTTCCCCAGAGCTTCAGGCTTGCCCCGTCCCTTGCTTGGCATGGCCTGCAGGGGCAGCTCCATTGGCATCCCTCCCGGCGAAAAGCAGTTCTGAGGGTGGAAAGAAGGTTTTAACCTTGAAACAATAACGGTGGGATTTCTAGGGTCGTTTCTTGGTGGGTTTGGCGGTCCCTTGCTGATATAGCCAGTGGCCCCTTGCTGTTACAGGTGGAGCAATCAAAAAGCTTCCAAGTTGAAAGCCTGGAGGAGGCAGTGGGCTTGCCTTGCCCTCACATTAACTGGGCAGTGAAAAGTGCCAGTGTGTTCCTCCGGGCAGGGGTGAGGCAGCGGAGGTGAAGTTTATGTAGGTCACTGGAGGGGGAATTACATGATTAGAAACCAGGAGGTGCTGTGGAAGGAGTGGGGAAAAGAAGTGTGGAATAAGGTGTAGAATAAGAGGACTTGGCTTAAAAAGGAGCCTTTGAAGCCTGGTGTTGGAAGGCAGGCACAACCCCCTGTGCCAAGGAGGTGTGTAGGTGGGTCTAAGGTGTCCCCCATAGCCAAGGCAGTGTTGACCCTTGGGTTCAGTGTGTTGTACCTATCGCTGCAGTTTTTGCTGCTGCAGAGCTGTCCTCCAGCATCACTCGGGCACAAGGTGAATACGGGATCCTTCAGCTGGTAGGAGCTGTAGACACTGCTGATGTGCCACTGCTGTGCCCCAGGGCTGGGGGCTTTTCTTCCTCCCACACAGGGGACAGGCTCCTACCTCTCCCCTAAGTAGCCATCGCTTCTGGCAGGCTTTTTCTCTGCGTGAGGTTTGGATGACAAAAATGAAAGAAGCTACATCCTGCTGACGGGGGTGGGAGCTGCTTGTTCCCGTCCTTGCTGCCCCGTGTGTTGGCTCGGTGCTAGGAGAAGGGATTTGAGCGGTGAGAACTCAAGCTGCAGATAGCACGGGTAGCGGCTGCCCACGGATCCTGAGCAGCCGTTGTGCTGTAGCGGCTCTGGGCAGCAAACCCAGCGCTGCTGCGCTTCCTTCGCTCTGCCAGCTCTGCGTGGGGACTGCAGCGAAGCGGCTCACGCTTCCCTCTGACACATAGCTGATATGTAAACCTGGGCTGATACTGTGGCTGGAGCCAGGGAGGGGGTTTCCCAAGCCTTGAACAGCCCCAGGGCTGCAAGCGCTCCTAATAAAACCTATCAGGCCAAATTCCTATCAGGCTTAATCTCATTGTCTCATCCTAACGCTTAGCTCCCTCCCAGCCCTGTTTTCCTGGCTGGTTGCTACCCCAGAGCTCTCGCTGGGATAAGGGTCTTTGGCAGGCAGTGTCCTGAGCGCACACGTGCTGCTGAAGGACAGCCGAGTCCTAGTTTTGACTTCTCTCTTTCAGCCTGAAACTCTCCTCTGGGATCCCCTCTTGGCCGTTCCCCTCTTTCTGGGGAACGGTGATCACATTGTTCAGCCTCGTGCATCAAGGTGGCCCGTCTAATCCAGCACAGATTAGTTTCAACCTAGTTTTACCCTCTAATGCGCTGGGCTGCGGGGAAAGAATTCAGCCTGCCGGAGAGCAGGTGCCCACTTCTCCCATCCAGGGCAGGCACGAGCATCCCTCAGCCCCTTCCCAGCCCCGGCGTGCCGGATGCTTGGCGTCGGGCACCGAAACAGCCCGGTGAGAACTCGGGCTGCTGGCTGGAGCTGCCTTTTTGGGGAGCAAGGAAGGATTTGGCTTTGCTCACGTTGTCTTGCAGGTAGCTGGGATGTGTGTGGCTGAACTTACTGGCTTAGAAAAGTCTCTCTGCCCAAGAAAAGCTGTTCAGGGTGGGACTGAGGGAGAGGCTGGAGCTTATTAAGCAGGTCTTATTAATAGAACGTGCCCCTTAAATGGGAGCTCCAGCAAAGGGCTCTAGGAGGAACTTCAGCCACTCGGACTGAGTCTGAGTCACTGGCCCTGGGGACTGAATTCCTGTGCGCTATTGTAAGTGTTTGCCTTATCGAAGCCACAGCCCGGCTTGCATACAATGTAGAGGATGGAATGCCTTTGAAATAGGCACCTCTGTTGCTTCCTTCAGTCTGGAGCAGAGCTGTGACACCGGTGGGCTGTCTAGTTCTCCTCCAGTTGAAATGCAAGGGGACTGGATGCTGGGTGTGTGCACGGTGTCACCCATCCTGCTCTGGTACTGGGCTGTCTGGGGCTATTGGTCCCCTGGGCACATGTCCCTCAGCCATCCTGTATGGATGTAGCGTTCTCTTCAGTCTTCATCATTTCTATGCTGCTTCTTCCTCCTGGAGAAACGCAATGCTCTGCTGTCACATCCCCTGTCCTGTGGGTGGGTGGAAGCTGTCTGCTGTTCCTGCAGGGCAGGCATGAAGCTGTGACCTAGTGGCCAGGAGATGCACTGGCCTTGTTTTGGTTCTCAGTAATGTTTGGCAAGTTCCTTCTACAGCGGCTCTTCGGTGGCAATGGCAGTAGGTAACACTACTCTGCTCGCTGGTGACTTCTGCTGCTGGCTGAGCCCAGGTCTTGAAGCTGAATCGGGCCCTTTGTGTTGGGCTGGCAAACGATACCCCTGGGTAGAAATAACTGAGATAAATGAAATTGAGTTGGCAAAGGAGAGCGAAAGAAGGAACTGGGAACATTGCTTTTCACCACAGTTCTCAATTTGAGTTGGTGTCCATGGTGATAAGGGAAGTCTGTGTCACGCTGGTTTAGTGGGCATGGTCTCTGGTGTCCCATCTGGAGTTCGTGAGATGGGAGGAGGGGACGACAGTCACTTCTGTCCTAGTGGGTTCCCTACAAAACCTTAGTTCAGCTGCATAGAAAGGACTCGCCAAAGCGGTGGCTAACTGGCAGTGAAGGTTTGAGGCATTTGGAGTCCTTGGGCAGGTCCAGGCTCCCCTGTCCCAGTGAGGAAGGAGGGAGCGTGTGGGCTGGAGGGGCCCGGAGCGCGTGCTGCAGGGTTAGGGTGGCAGGCAGTGACTGAGCACGAAAGGCTTAGGGCTGATGATGTGGCAGTGGGAACTGGGCATCGGCTCGGGGCTGCAGCGCTTCTGGAGCTCGCCCAGCAGCCAGACGGGCACAGCTCGTCACACCTGGGGACAGCTCTTTTCAGCCTTCCCTCTGGAAGAAATGAGAACACGCTGTGGAGGCTGGAGGGTGTTTGGGTTACTGGTGGCTCTGTGGACCTCCTGCAGTCCCGATGCCTGCAGGGGGGCTTCTCTGGGGGGATGCGGTCTCATAAATCACAGGTGATGCTGCCCCAGTACTGCCAGTGCCAGAGATGCTCATTTCTTGGTGACCCACTCCAGCCTTCCTTGTGAAGAACTGTGGTGAACTGGAGTTCCTGGAGAACTGTGGTGAGGAACACATGCCCAGAGCAGGGAACAGCCTCAGCCCTCTATCCACTCTAACCCCTGGAGGGGTTTTATCCTGGACAGGCCATGCATAAGCTATGCAGATGTTAATGATTTCTACACTGAAGAATGTGGTGTTGTTGCTGAACACAGATGAAGCCATTAAGCTGTGCTGGGCTCACTGGAGCTGGGCGGAGAGAGGAGTGAGACCCTGCTGCTCGCAGCTGGGGGGTGTCGCTGGCAGAGCATACCGGCAGGGCTGGCTGTGCAGGTTGCTGGCTGTTCTGTCGGGTACCTGAAGGTTTTTGAGGTGGGACGAGAGATGAGTGACCAGAACCGATCCAGAACTTCCTCTCCAGCCTGAGCAGGGTAGGGGGAAAAATGGACAGACAGTCTGAGAGAGTGGGAGCCCTGTTCCTTCCCCGCCATGTCCTCTCTTGGGCGCGTGATGTTCTGCAAACTTTGCCTGTTGTTTTTGCTAACCCTCAGAGTTATCCAAGAGTTTGAAATCTCTCAGATCAGAGTGCTTTTTTGCGAGGAATAGGAGCCCTTGCTGGGAATAGGTGCCTGATCCACATGCTGTGCGTGCTTAAACTGAGAGAGGGGAGCTGAAACCTTGGGTGAGCAAGAAGAGGGGTTTCCATGCAGTTATTCCAAAGGCACATGGGGTCTTGTCCTACCTCAAGCTGTTGGTGGGAAATCTGAGACACCGGAGGCATTCCCCTTCCACTGGAGTGTCAATGACAATGCGTGGAGGGATTCAGTCCATTTTCCAGTCTCCTGGCACTGTTGCTCAGATGTAGCTCTGGGAATTGTGTAGGTCTTCTGGGTAATGTTGCATTCTTCCACGCTCTCTGGGGTGTTTTCCTTTATGTCTTTAACCTTGGGGATACTTTTTTTTTTTCCCCCTGTTTTAGGAATTTCTCTGTGACCCAAAGTTCAGTGATGAAGAAGATCTGGAGACGAAGTTGGCAGTATTCAAAGGTGAGAACTGGAGGGTTTCCCTGTCCTTTCAGCCTGACTTGTTTGCTCTGAACAGATTATTTTCCTCAGCACTTGGATCTTACCAGCCTGAGATTCTCTGCCAAACACAAGTGACTGAGCTGGGATGGATGCCTCCCCCTTGCTTGTGGGACTCAGTGAAACTCCCTGGAGAGGTGGTTTTCCCACATGAGCTTTTGTGCTTCCCCCACTTGCAGGGCAGGGACATGTCACCCTGCAGACATTCTGCCTGGAGGCTGCTATTACTGCAAAACCTGCTGTGTAGGCAAAACCCAGGGGAGCAGCAAAGGAGGACAGTTTCTGTCTAGATAGCGAGACAAGCTAGCTGGTACATGGACGATGCAGTAGCTGGATTCTATTTTTTTTTTTTTTTTGGTGAGGAGGAGGGCGACTTCCCACAGAGCAGAGGTCTCAGCTGCTTCCTGAAGGACTTGGGGACATTCTCTCCCCAAAAGTTTCTTCAGTCTGATCTGATCCTTCCCAAGCCCCTTGGTACCAGAAGCAACAGCAGTAATGTGTCTGTAGTCCTGACCAAAGCCTAACTCCAGTGGGTCAGGAGATCTGGGGCTTAGGTTTGGCCCATTTGCTGGGATGGAGGATAGAGAAAAAACCCGGGGTCCTCTGCAGTTTGTCCCCAAAGTGGTTACAGGACAAGATTTGGCAGGGCTGTTCTGGGTCCATCCGCTTTCTTTCCAAGCAGTGGTTGAAGGCAGTTGAGAAAACATGCCTTCTGCGTCACAGTGCCCTCAAGGTTTGTCCTCAGCCTGGCTCTAACCAAATAAAGCCTGACCTTGCTTCCATTTCAGGCATTGTCTGCTATGTCCCTCTTGGATTTTGGCTTTGCAAGCCAGCATGGCAGAAGCTGGCTGGGGTTTTGTGGTCCCTTACCGTGCTGGGCACAGAGGAGCCTCCTGTGCTCCCCGTCCTTTTTTCTGTTGCCTTTTGTATGGCTTTGGCTTTTGGCTGCAGCCCCGCATTATTTTTCCCATCACAATGGGGGCTCTTCAAACATTGCAACTGTAGGTCACAGACGCAGAATTCCCTGTAACGAGAGCCTTTGGCATCTCCTCCCGCTGCCTCGTGAGTTTGCCTCCGTGGCCTGTCCCGCTCTCCGACGCCTCCTCCAGCTCCTCCAACAATCGGCTCATTGTGTGATGATGGGGGGGAGCGTTTCTCCTCTGCCCTCCTTCCCACTGCCCTCCCCCGCTGGGCCCGGGGAGCCCCCGTGCCGTGTTTGTGTAAGTGCATTTGCGAGGGGAGGGACCACGCGTGGTTTTGCCCCACCAAATCCCTGCAGCTGGGATGGGAGGGAAAAGATGAATGTGCGAGCTGAGGCTCAGAGCACGATGATGTAAAGCTGCCTCTGTTCTCTGCGCGTTTGGCTAAGTGTCAGCTGAGAAGAAAAGAAAACCTGTGCTGGGCACGGACACGGCAGAGCGGGGTTTGTGTGCCCCAGCTCATGCTGGGGTGCCTGACCCCCACCCAGGGAGGCGGCAGTTCATTTGCACAAGGTCGTTACGGTGGGACAGAATGTGGGGAGAGCCACTTCCACGTCAAGCAGCGCTTTGGCCCCTAAGCACATATGTGACGGCCCCGATTTCATCCAGGAGCGGTTGCTTAATGCTTGAAGGGAGACATTTATTCCTGCCTGAAGCATGAACAGCTTCAGCTTGTAGCTGGTACTCCTGTAGGTCTGTCCTAGTCTGCTCATGACAGTTGTAATCCACCAGCTGAGACCCAGGTGAAGACATGCCAAGCCATTCCTCTGCCTCCTGCCTGGAGCTGCCCATCAGTCCAGTTAACCCAGCACCTTCCTTCAGAAGCACAGGTCCTGGGAAGGCTCCGATGTCTGAAATACCCCCTTTTTCCCTTTGGCTCCTTAAATTAGCCTGCCACTTCTCTGTTCACACTCATCTGCTTGCTGGTGTCCCTGCAGCAGATGCAAAAGGTCTTTCCCTTGGGGGGAAAGGAACAGCCTGGGAGCTCTCGCTTAATTTGAGTCCTCCGAGGCTGTTCTGGGGAGGGAGTGCTGACTGCAGGGCAAGTGGAGATTTCTCCCGCTCAGCGTGGATGGACGGTGGCAGCAGGCATCTTGCTCTTCTCATTTAGCAGAACTTGAGATGATGGGGGGCCCCCTGCAGCGCCAGGAGCTGTATTGTCTGTAAGACAGACAAATCCTCGCCTGAAGAGCTTAAAGTCTAAATGAGGAACAGCTAGCAAGGAGGTAGGGGGTGGGTAGGAAGCACACAGGTGTGCCACTCCAAAGGTCAGAAGCAGCACAGGACGGAAATCCTGATTTTTTTCGAACTGAAGTCAGTGCTCTGTCTGTTACAGCATGTGAGCTTTTGTCCTGCAAAGCTAACCAGACCTTCTTGAGCAAGCTCTGCCTTTCTCGGAGGATGCTGGAGTTGCCTGATTCAGCAACGTTTGACAGCAAGCTGGAAGGGCAAACAACCTGCTCCAGAATAACTGCTCTGAGGCATGTTCTTGGCTTCGCCCTCTTGATGTGGTCCTTGAGCATCTCTGCTGGCAGGCGCTGCTCTGGGAGCGCAGCACAGCGTTGGGAGGACTGGAGAGTCTGTCCTTTGCTATTGGTGGCAACTACATAATTTAATCCCCCTCCTAATCCGATCAAGCTTCATCTTGGGTGTGCTCAGGGTTTTGTTTTCCTTGCTACTCCTTCTGGGAGGCTGTTCCAGAGTTTTGTTTTTCTGGCTGGAAACCTTTTAACGCTATTTGTGGCTAGCTGATACCTTGTTCTCATGCCAGTGTTTTCCTTCAGCTTAAATGAAAAGCAGCCACAATTTAAGAGCACTTAACTCCAGAGCCCTGGAATTGAGATAAGGGTGCTAAAACGAGGTCCTGAGATGGTCTCCCTCTCTGAACTGTTTGCATTCAGTAGTATCGCAATCTTATCCCCTAATCTTTTATTTCATCACCCTCAGTGGGCAGCACTCCAAAGCCCTGCGTACCCCCCGCTCTAGCGTTCTGCTAACTTGCTTCTGTGTCTCTTCCAGAGAAGTACATGGAGTTTGACCTGAACAACCAAGGCGAGATTGGTGAGTGACTCAGGGATGCTGGTGCTGGGCTGGAAGAGCAGCAGCCTGCTGAGGCGGTGTCTGCTGCTATATCTGCTGCTTTCCTCTGCACTCATGTTGCTGAGGAGGAAAACCTGTGGGCTGCTCCTGTCTCCAGCCCTGCTCGGCTCTTGATCCCCAGCCAGGGGCTTCCTTGGCTCTCTAGCCCCTGCCTCTCAGCTTTCTCAGCCTCTCCTCACCTGCTTCCAGAGCTAAGCTCTTCTCAGTCCTGTTCTCATCCTGAGTCTCTGCTTAGCTCCTCCACTTCTTTCTGCTCTAAATGCTTTTCTTTTTTTTTTTTTCGTTTTTTAACCCTCTCCCTTCTCCCTGTTTCTTCACCGAGGCCGCCTTCCCAATCCTCAGTGTTTCCAGAGCTGGGAAGCTGCAGAGCTTGGACAATCCTGGGTTTTGCCTGGCTTGAGGCAGGAGCTGTATAAAACCATGAGAACTTCTAGCGCAGAGAAGCTCTTTGCTTTGCTGGGAGGGGAGCGGAGGGAAGCAGGGGACTTGGGTGTGAGTCTGGCTCAGCTGAGCAGCCCTGGTTTGGGCCCAGAAAGCACCAATTATGTAAAGATCCAGCCTTCTCCAGGCCTGAAGTGTAACCACTCGCATGCTGTGCCCTTCCAGGAGACTGCTGCCTCGCTCCCCTCCTCCACCAGTCCTCCAGCTGAAGTGAAACCCGTGGGGAGCTGGAGAAGGCCTGACTCAGGGCTGCGCTGCCTTTTCCGGGAGGGAAGGGGCCAGCAGGTCTCAGCGGGCGGCAGAGCAATGGAAGGAAATGGCCTGTGGCGATGGGCAGGGGCACCCGCTCCCCGCAGCCTGTTTGTCTCCGGCTTTAACCCCGGCGTTGCTTGCCTCCTCCCAATCTTTGTGATTCTTGGCACCACGCTCTGAGCTAGAGAGCAGTGTCCCCACGTGTCTCTGGAGCACTTGGGGAGTTGTTCCCTCTTCTGCGTGTGTGGTGCTTTTATCTTGAGCTGCAGAAATGGGAAGTGATGGGCAGTACCACAGTGGGTACTGGAAGGCTTCTCTTGGCTTTCAGCAACAGCTTAGTGCTGTCAGCCTCAGAGTCCGCAGGTGAGGTTGTCTGATGTATGAACTCACGCCTGTATCCTTGGGGTTGGTCTGTGCTCAGTGTGGTCACCTCTCGACAGCACCGATTGCTTTGCTTTTGCAGATTTGATGTCTGTCAAAAGGATGATGGAGAAGATGGGGGCCCCGAAGACTCACCTAGAACTGAAGAAGATGATCTCTGAGGTGACCGGAGGGGTTAGCGAGACCATCTCGTACCAGGACTTTGTCAACGTGATGCTTGGGAAACGCTCTGCTGTGCTTAAACTGTGAGTGTCCCTGGGGAGATGCAGGACCTGAGCTGGGAAGCAGAACTTGTTCTGCCTGGTGGAGGTGGAGCTGTGCACACTTGGTGTTCGTGGAGGGGAGACGAGGACCCTTGTGAAGGGGGAGTTTGCAGAGAGACATGAGAGGATGTATAAGCCCACCTCTGGGCTCAGCAGTGGTGAGCGCTGACACTGGAGTTGTCTGCTGCGTGTTAGCGCAGGCTTCTTCCCACATGCTCCGTGCAGAGCGATTCTCCCCCTCTCCTGAGGGTGTGCAGGCGTTCAGCACTGTGGGACTTCTTCCCGTCTCTTCCCTGTGGCTGCTGCTGGCTTTGGGGACACAGGCTTCCTCTGTGAATGGTGGCAGGACTCGAGAGGTGAACGATGGTCCTGCCAACGCCAGTTGGCCGCCTCCTATTTCCCGCAGGATGCTCCCTCGCTGCCTGATTTTTGGAGAGACGGGCAGTAGATGGAAACAGGACACATGCTTGAAACAGCTGGCTTGTGCTGGGAGAGGTTTTCTGCGGTACGGGCTGCCAGCACTAGCCTCCCACGGCCCTCTCTGCCCTCCCGACAGGGCTCTGTAACAAATGGCTTCCGAACACTTGCTTGGCTCCATCTCCACCCCATTGAAGCCTGGCTTTTCCTTTCACAGCCACTGAGGCTGGCCCTGCTTTTGTGTCTGTAACCACCATGAATAGGAGCTGCTCCTCTCCATCCCCCTTGCCCCTTTCTGAAGGCAGCTTTGGAAACACAGCCACATTCAGGGCAGGTTGGGAGAAAGGATCTTGCTCCCACCTCTCATGTGGTCCCCGTAAGGTGGTACGTGCTTGCTGGCGATGAGTCTCGCCTCTTCCCACTGAATGCCCTGTGTCTGCGTGTTGGGATGCTCCTCTTCCAAACACACACAGACTTCTGACATCCCCACTCCTTTCTTTCTCCATGGAAGCAGGCTGAGCCTGCAGCCTGTCCCATATCTTCCGTCCTTCCTCCCAACTGCAGCAGTTTTCACAGATGGGTCCCTTCTCTTGCTAACAGACGCCCCATTGTCTGTTGGACTCTTTAGAGCAGGAGCAGAAATGTAAAACTCGTCCCAAGAGCAGTGCGGTCCTTTGATCCAGCGTGGCAGCTGGCATTCCCAGCGTAGCTGCAGTCCTCAGGGAGGAAGACAGTGCTGGTGGTTGCAAAATGCTTGGGATTCTTCTAGCTAGTGCCTTGCTCCTTGTCTCTGCCCTCTTCCCTGGCTGTAATTGTTGTTGCTTGCTTGATGTTGGCTTTTGAATGTTCTGCTGTCTGGTTATGTACGAGGTGGGCCAGGGACGGTATTTGCTTCTATGCATCAGGAGCACTTGGCATGCGGTGTGTGCCTAGGGGATTTCGGAAGTGGCTGTCTAAATAAAACGTGCTAATCCTCTGGGCTCTGAGAGGAAAACCAGCAGAGGCTTTGGGAACCCACTCCTGGAAGCTGCTGGAAAAGCAAAGCTGCCTGCCAGGCTGGCAGCGCTGCCCTCTCTTGGCTTTCCCTCCTCCGTTAACTGTCGGATGCCCTTCGCGTAGAAGGCAGATGCTATTTTTCATCAGATAAGATAATCCCACCCCCAAAGATAGGTAAAGATGCACCTGCTTTTTTCATTGGTGTTACCTGTTGTGTTTTGCAGGGTCATGATGTTTGAAGGAAAAGCCAACGAAAGCAACCCAAAACCTTCTGGTCCGCCTCCAGAGAGAGACATAGCCAGCCTCCCTTGAAGAGGACAGGCTGAAAAATTGGCACTGCTTTGCTGGTCTGTAACAGGGGTTACCTGTGCTTTGTTACTCTTTACTGTGGACAGTCCTAGTTTTCAACTAACCTGCCTTAGAGGAACAGCAAGGGAAGCTGGAGGCGCCCAGCTTGTGTCTTTCTGCTGCATCCCTTAGCCAACTTGATTTGTTAGACAGAAGCTGTAGCACCAAGTGTAATGTGAGTCAAAAAAAAAAAAAAATCCTGTGATTTTACTCTTTCCTCTGCCCTTCCTGCATTTCTTGGACAAGGAGCTACTTTCCTCCCAGCGTATGGATTCAGAGCTGTGCTTGTCACGACAGGTTCCTAAAGGACCTTGCTGCCAGACATTGAGCACTATTCTGGCAAAGCCCCTGGCAGCACCTTTGTGGGTGCAAAGAATAAGTGCCTTCTCTGCTCCATCCTACGCTTCCTGACTTTGGACTAGCTGTTCCCCTCCTGACCTCACCAAAACACAAGTCAGGCTCCCACCTTTGTGGTCTAGATGCATGTTAGGTGAACGTGGGAAGGTGCATGGACACCAGAGGTGAGCATGGACACCAGAGGTCTGCCTGCAGGGCCGTTAAGCTTGGAGGTGGGCATGGCTGACTGCAGGGGCAGCTTCTGTCCGCTCTGTGGGTTCATCCTGCAGTCAGATCTCGGTGGGTCCAACACCAGCCACTGCAAGCAGGGATGATCAAGGCTACCTTAGGGGCCCCCTTCCTCACGCATCTCTACTTGGATCTGATCAGGAGCCTAATCTGTGAACAGGGGGCTGGCTGTCCTGTCCATCGTGTGTAGAAACAAGCCTGCTGCTGTGCCTGCGCGGCCCCTCGGGAAGGCCTAGGGGAAATGAAACCTTCAGGTGAAAGGAAGCTGGGTGACCAAATTGTGAGCCCTGCCAGACCAGTTGCAGATGAGGATGTGTCCTCACGCAGCTGCTCCGTCCCTCTGCTTTTTGCAGACCTCCCTGCATGTGTTTCAGCTTGTTCCCCTGGGCTATCGGGTACAATTCCCTGACGGATAAGCCCTCAAGTCTGCAAAATAAGAATGGCTCTAAGATTGGAGTATGAGCTGGGATCCAGATGTAGCTGGGACTGTGCTATCCACACTCCGGTTACTGCAGTGATTCTTGGTCTATACACAATTTCTGGAATCCAGATGTTTGCTCTTTTCCCTTTCCCTACTCTTTTCTTAAATGTTCTTGGCAGCTTTTAACTTTTTTTTAAATCATGGTTTAATAAGTAAGTTTTTTAAAGGAAATACGGATGATTAACTCTACTAGGCTGAATGTTCCTGCCAAAGGCTGCACTTTTAAATAAAAAAAAAAACCAACATTCTCACTACTGTTTGCATGAAAACCAAAACTGTAATGGAGAGAAAAAATTATAAGCAAAAGCAGCACTGGTCTACTTTAAGGACTGAAAATAAATCTTCTGAAGCTATACTGTGTGCCAGTGTATTTAGTTTAGCTCCTCTGAATCTCGGTCCATATGATTGATTGCAGATTAAGTGAGCTGGTTTCCAAGTCTGTTAATATAAACCCTTGAATAGATCCTGGAGATAGGTTTGGACTGCCTTGATCTGATCTTTATCTGGAATAACTGAGTGAATGCCATGGCGTTTGTGTTATGAAATGCAGGGGCCACCTCCTGAAAGCTGTCTTTTTTTCCTGACTTACTGAAAGAAAGCAGGTGGTGGTGCTTGTTTTCAGGAATAACTTGTTTAAGGAATAACTTGTTTATCAAGAGCAGACACTTGTAATGCTTCTTTTGAAAGAGTGGGATTTTTTTTTATCCTCTCTGCTCTTGAAGCAATTGCCTGAGGTTCTTGTCTGATGTATCAAAATGGAGACCAGGCTTCCTGGGGGAATGACTGGGTACACTTTTTCCATGTGTTCCTCAAAAGGACAGAATTGCCCTTAGATCAGAGCCCTGTGTCTGCTTTCTGCTGCCTTTTAGCCCCTGGGAATGCACCTGCTTTTCCGGGCTATGTGTGTTAAAGCTGTTGTTCAGTTAGAAAATAAAGTGAGGGTACTACACGAGGGAAACTTGGATGTGGTTTGCCACAGTTCAGGTCACTGCCCAAAGCCATCACAGCTTTTGTGTGTGTAGAAATCGTTGTCCTTCAGGTCCTGGAAAAGGGAAGCACAACCTGCTAGAGCTGGAAACGGCCTTTCTCAACAAGTCCTTGTCCCCACAGGGCCGAGTGCTAAGGTGATGCACACCTTGTACTGGCGCTCTTGAGAGGGGGCTGAACCCCCTGTACTTGAGGCAGGAGGGAACAAGGAAAGAAACCCAGGTCCTGCTGTGCCTGAGACAACACACGCTGCTCCTGCGGGGCCCCGAGTACAGTAAGGCTGTCCCCACTCACAGAGCTTCCTTGTTTTAGCTCAACCACACGTAACTGGAAGCGTACAGGCACTGACCCTGAGCACTGGACCGTGTGATCCCACTGCAGCCCGTGCTGAGGGAGTGGGGTTTGCTCAGAGCTGCAGCGACACTGCACCTCTGCGGGGGAAAAAAACATCGAAGCACCTTACCAAGTGCTGCTGGACAGGGTGGAGCAGGGGCCTGCCAGCCTCCCCCATCGCACAGCTGGCTTGCCCGCCGCG
>NW_009650103.1:14094-57984 GCF_000708025.1 Charadrius vociferus
GGTGGCGTTGGCTCGGGTCGTGACGGAGACCTGTTGAGCGGTTTGTGAAGCACCTGGGGGCTCGTCAGCAGAGTCTGGTACAAGCCTGTGGAGTGGGAGAGCGAGGGGCTGATGTGGCCTGTGATGGAGGGGGGTCTTGGTAACGCCTGGGGAGGAGAGGCAGAATGTGGAGATGGAGGAACCTTATTTTGGGAGTGGAGTGATGTGTTTGTAAGTCTTTCTGTCAGCATGCCTTCTGCTTTTGGAAACAGCATGCGTGGTTGTCTGCTATGGGACAGTGTGAACTGGAGTCTTGTGTGGTGCAAGCGTAGCCCATCGCTGTGTCTCCTGGAGTGTTACTGTGAGGCTATATAAGCAGGCACATCAGCGGATGGATTTCCAAAGCCCACATGCATCTTTGTGCAGTTGCTTTCTGCTCAGGCACCTTCAAAAACAAGGGAGTTGCGCTATTTGTTTTGCAGAGACTTCTGAGTTCCCGCAGCCTCCTCAGGTTGCAGGAATGTACTTACTCGGTGCTTTGGCAGTAATTTGGAAATAAAACTCAGATGCTTGATTTGAGTTACTGGCATTAGATCCAGTGCTTTGTTCAACAATTGGCACGTTGGGAAGAGAGACTCATTCCTAAGGGGAGTCTCAGGTTTTGCATGGTGATAGTGCAGCTGCTGTTATTTCAGTTTGTGTTTTTTGCAGTTTTTATCTCACGCTATTTTTCTCTTCCTCCTTTTACAAAAGGACAATGTAAGTTATGAGAGAAACAAAGGGAAAATATAAGTCTGATTATACAAAGTAATTGCTGGGGCTGGGTGGAAGGAATAACCATATCTGTTCTGTGTGTCATAAATTACGGTAGCAAACAAAGATGCATCCAAGCAGATGTGTGCTTTGTAGCTTTGTGGCAACAAGATTTGTTCAATCATGTTGTATGTCTGCTTTGTTCCCTTTTCTTTCTTTTGCATTCTGTGTCCATTGGCTAGTTTTGGTATGTTTCTGAGAAGGTTAGATGTCCCAGACAGATTCACATTCTACAGGTTTTATGAACATAGGCACTGGGTAGAAGAGAGATTCAGCCCATGGAAAAAATGTGGTATGATCTCAGTCTCTCTTAGATGAGATAGAAAATGTGATGGGATGGCCAGTGGCAGCATGGGTGTGAATTCTGCTTTGGCAGGTGTTTTGCAGCTCTCATGGAGAGACTTTTCAACCTACTGTCTTAGACAAACTGAAGTAAACTATTCCTTTTTGCCACCATATGTACAGCTACTTCCCAACTCTTTTACAACAGGATTTTCAGTTCAGAGCACTGAAGAAGGTCCGCATCTTTGATGCTCCAGATGATCTTCCCAAAGAGCGCTCCAGTCTCCTGGCAGTGTCTAACAAATATGGGCTGGTCTTTGCTGGTGGAGGAACCAGCCTGCAGATCTTTCACACTAGAAATCTTCTCATGCAAAACCAGCTGGGAGAAGATCCCAATAAAATTGGTAAGGCACACTTATGTCTCAAGGTCTTTGCAGAGACAGTTTATGTGGGTTTTTAGGATACAGAGCTCTTGGCTTCTGATACAGTCCTTGGCATGCTCTTTCATGCGTTCGAAATTACCATGTTTTGTTGTGTGAGAAGGCAGGAACAATATTTGCTGTACCTGTAGCTGAAATGAAGTACAGTTGTTGGGAACACATCACCAGGATGCTCTGTGCTAGCTTCTGTTCAAATGTCATTCAGGTTTGCTCATGTGTGTTCGCTGTGATACAGTGAGGTTGACTTTTCCTGCCTGGGAATGTACCCCTCTCCTTGCAGCCACACACTGTCTTGGTAGCCAGTCTTTGAGCTGTGAACCTGTGCATGCATCAGGGATGTGTGTGAGTGGAGGGGCAGCGTTCTCGCAGTGAGTTATCCACTCTTGACTAAATGACTGTCCTGCAAGGGAGAAGGCAGTCGCTGTTCTACCACCTGCGTGCAAAATGGTTTTCAGTCTCCTGTTGGCCTCAGTAACTGTACCCGAGGTATTCATATGCACTCATAAGTAAAACCAAAAATCTGTCCACTTATTTTTCCTACAGGTTACTGAGGACGGAAAGTGGAATTTTATTTTCTTAGGAATTTTGCAGGTCTTGAGACTGTATTGATAGAGATGAAGGAGTTTGCTGTCACTCAGTTTTTCTATGTCAGCTTTAACAGCTGCTGTTAATAGGACTGGTGATTTTTTTACATAAACTCGTTCTAATCGTATTGTTTTACAAGAACAGTTCTTGATATTTAATTTTTTTCTTCTTCATTCTATCTTCCTTTTCTTTTGTGTTTTAAGTGGAGAATGTTCAGAGTACCTTGGTTCCCATGAAGTTTCCCGTGCAGCACCTGGCTCTAAGCTGTGATAATCTCACGCTGTCTGTCTGTATGGTGTCCAGTGAGATTGGTTCCTTCATTGGCTTTTTTGATGTCCGCACATTCTTAAATCAGGTAAAACATACGCAAAGTGTTTTTTTTAATTTTTTTTTTCAAGTTACAACAGGAGGAGAGGCATTCTTTGGGTGGATTTTGTGTCTCTCTGTGGGAGGTGTCTTGTAAAGGATTTGTTCAGTGAACTCAAAATTTGCTTCTTATTTTTATCAGTCATTAATTTACAGGAAGGTCAAAACACCTTTGGATTATGACTTTGGAAGAACTTGGGTTTGTGCTCAGCTTCAACTGTCTCCTGCATTTCTCTTTCCTAAAAGGCAAAACAGCAGAAACGTGCATTTGCTTATCACAAACTGGCGAAGGACTCGGGAAGTGGAGCAATGGTCAATGACCTGAAGTGGAACCCCACTAGTCCCACCATGGTGGCCATCTGCCTGTCCGATGGCAGCATCTCTGTCCTGCAGGTCACGGACTCTGTGAAAGTGTATGCCACGCTGCCTTCCTCTGTAGCTGTTACATCTGGTGAGTGGGAGCCTTGGATAGTGTACAGAATGTCGGACACTGAAGATCAGAAGCAGATTCATAGGTGTAAAAAGACAGGCTATTTGTCTGGCGAGGAGGTTTCTTTAAAAAGATTCGTCACAAAAATTAAGGACTTTAAATCCCTAAGACTTGGAAAATGTGTTTCCATGTAACTGCTTTTTCCTAGTTACCTAGTACTTTACTAGCTCTTTACTAGTTTCCTAGTACTTGCTCCTGGAGGAGCTGCATCTTGTGAATTAGTCAAATGTGCTCACCTGTGGTTTGTGCTGTCTCAGGCTTGACTGTCATTTCCAGGGAAGCAGGCAAATAAGAGAGTCATCATCTGTTGGTTTTTGATCTGTGCAGTCTTGCTTTGTCTGTCACTGGATGACTCCCTGTTTGTTTGATTCAGATTCATGTCTCTTCGCAGGGGCAAAAAATTGTGGTTTTGATTTATTGGTCCTGCTTTTGTGGGGCTTTGTAACTGTCCAGTTCCTTAGCGCTAATGAAATTCTCCTTTTTTGCTCAGTATGTTGGAGCCCGAAGGGAAAACAACTGGCTGTAGGGAGGCAAAATGGCACTGTGGTGCAGTATCTGCCTGTAAGTATTGTTGCTAGTAAGGCCTTATGTCTGCTCACTAGTTTGCAATATGCTTTATTTTCTTTGCATCACAAGCTACAGAATTTGGTCAAGTGGCACATGGTGTGAGCCATTTGAAGCTGCACAAGTGCTTCGGTAACATTAAGGTGTCTTAGACCAATGCTGGGTTCAGTTTAAGTTTGCACCTGCTGCTTAAATGTCCTGATTTCAGAGTGGCACATGATGTGTATTAAAAGGTGGGTGAGTTGCTCTAAAACACTTCTCTGGGCTTTCTGCAAAACTTGCAATTGGCTTTGTTTGGTGTCTTTTTCTTTGTATTTAAGAATAGTTTTATTTGCAGAGTCTGCAGGAGAAGAAAGTAATCCCTTGTCCTCCATTTTATGACTCTGACAATCCCGTTAAAGGTACATCTTTTTGTTTCTTTTTAACTTGTTTACTCTTAAAATATTTTTACTCATTCCTCCTCATGTTTTTAGTTATAGCAGCTGTTTACTACACTGGTTACATATTACAGTGTATTTTGGTTTTCTTTTTAATTACGTGGAAAAAAATATTTACCTGCTTTACTTCTGGGTTGTGTAGAAAAATTACCAGTTGGCCAGGGTGCTTATCAATTTGTAGAATATTTCACATATGAATTTTAAAGACTAGTTTTTGCTCACCGATGTGATAGACAGTACTGTCACAAGTAGTCTCCCTTTAGCATGAAGATTTCTGCATATAAATCCTATTGTCATATTCTGTGTGAGTTTCATTTTGTCATTTTGGCTCTCCAATAAAATGTCAAAGCAGTAAGTTTAGAAAAGCAGAAACACTTCATTTGGATATACCAAAACGTCATCCATGTTTGGAAATGCTGGTGTTCTGTTGCCTGTGATATCATCGGGCAAATCAGTGCATTCTTTTGGTTTGTCTTTGAAATTTCAGGGATCAAATAGGTTTCCCCCTGATAAGATTGATATTCTGTAGACATCATTGAAATTCTTTATCTTGGTAGTGTAGAAGTTAGTGATTCCTTATTTGTTTGTTTGTCGTTTGCTTTTGTGTGCTGTGCAGTTAAAATCAAGATGCAAGGAGGTATAATACTGAAGTGTTTCTGGCTGAGGTAGTTGTTTCCTTCTCTTTCAGTTTTGGATGTACTGTGGATTGGCACATACGTCTTTACTATTGTCTATGCAGCAGCTGATGGGACGCTGGAAACACCTCCAGAAGTGGTCATAGCCATATTGCCTGTAAGTGCCAGCAAGTCATGACGACAGAAATATTTGTTGCTTGGTTTTGACTTTTTTATTACAATGGCATGTTGCTTTTATTATTCACATTGGCATTATGTAGAATTCGAGTTTGGTACTACTGTAAATCATAGTTTTGGGGTTGGGGGAGATTGAGTGGAGGAGGTCGTATTCACTCGAAAACCCATCAGTAACCTGTTCTTTGCCGAAATCGAATTATGACATGAAGACTTTCAGCCTCTGAAGTAAACACGTGGCAAGAAAACCTTACTTGATGTTTTTTGGTTTAGGTTAGGGAGATTTTTAGGCCTCATATGCTCTCATTTAGTATTAGGTTATTAATTGCCAAGGGGGGTTGTGCTATCTAAACTGCCTGGTATCGTCTTTCTTGTCCCTTTATCTTTTGGAGGAGGGTTTTGGTTTGTTTGCTATGTTCTTTGTTTTTCAAGTGATCTAATGATGCCTGTTCTCTCTTGAAGTATGTGGCAATTATTACTGTACCCTGATGCAGCCATATTTATGGGAGTTTGCTTGATTTCTGCATTGGAAGGTAAATTGTCAATGTTGGTCTTACAGAAAAAGGAAGAGAAGCGACCAGAGAAGTTTGTGAATTTCATGGAGCCTTGCTATGGGAGCTGCACAGAAAGACAGCATCATTACTTCCTCAACTATGTTGAGGAATGGTAAGTAGTAGGAATCAAGTCTTTCCCTTGTTGTGCATGTCTGAGTGCTCAGTGCTTCCCGCTATATTGTGCTCCTCCCTTTTTTAAACTATATAATAGAAATGAAATTGTCATTTTGAAAATGCTTTGTGTAAATCCAGCTAATTTCTCCTGCATGCTTTATCTCCATGCCAACATACTCATTTGTCTGGTGACAATACATATTCTTTAAAATATGTCATAACAATTTCCCTTGAGATTGTAAGTCATAGGTTGGGTAATGCCTGACCTTTTATCTCACTTAATTGTATATCTGTGTGAAGAAGCTGCTCCTAACTGTCCAACTACCTGGCTTGGACTGTCATTACCTATGTTGATGTAGTGGCTGTCAAATCATTAGTTGGCAAAGGGTTTCAGCCCCTGGTGACTAGTTCTACAGGAAAAAAATATGTTCTGCAGTGATGTAGCAAATCACGTTTCCCTCATCTTGGGAGGAAAAATCGGTTTCATATTGTTATAACTGTATTCCTAGTTACCAGTTCGTATAGATGATAATGAATTGTGGAGCTGGGGATCTTGCTGTGGATTGTCATGTTTGTTTTAACCTATTTGTGTCCATGCTTACAGGGATCTAGTTCTGGCAGCTTCAGCAGCTTCCACAGAAGTCAGCATTCTTGCCAGGCAAGGGGATCAGGTAGTATTTTTGTTCCTGTTGCATTTGTGCATATGCGTCACCTCTTTCTTGAGTATCTAAGCAAGTATAACCAATATAACACCTGGAATACAATGACATGGTGTATTTTTAAAAAACACCCCAAAACAAAACAAAAACCCGCTCTTTTTACATCTGTTGTGTAGAGTTTTAAGATAAACATAAATCTTAGATGAACAAGAGTGACACAAAAGAGAAAGGATAAACAGAGACACAGTATGTTGTGGACCAAGTACCAGAAGTCTGTTTTTCATGATTCAGGTGGAAGTCTCAAAATTTGGTCAAGCTCACTATAATAAAGTGATTCATGTGAGGTCATCAATTGAAGTTAAACATTAAAACTGTCTGACCTTAACTCTGGCACGCAAGGATGTGTGAGAAGTCACACACAAATCTGTGAAGGATCCTGATCCTTCTGGCATTTGTTGATATGACAGATTTAAGTAGATGCTCTCTAGCTTTTTTGTAGTCTTATCTTTCAACTGTAGTAGGCTAGAGTTCTGATGAAGACTGATCACAGGAAAGCAGTTAGCCTAAATAATAATCTTACTTTTTGCAGAACTGGGAATCGTGGGTTTTGGAGGACTCCAGCAGAGCAGAACTTCCTGTGACAGATAAAAGCGATGACACTCTGCCCGTTGGCGTTGCTGTAGACTACACCAGTAACATGCCTATCCCTATCAGTAAGTCTTGTTAGTCTTTCTTGTGGAATAGTCCAATAAAAGCAATCTATGAGATGTTTTTGAGGAGCAGGCTGATTCTCAGAGTTCTAAGAGATCATTCTGAAAGGGAGACCAACACAGAGGATCATCCTGCCTTTTTATACCAAGCCCACAGCACATGCAGGCTTACTTCTGTGTAAGGATTCAAATGGCAAAGTGTTAAATACAGTTCTTCCTCAAAGCTTTCAGCAGCCTGGGATACTACACTAACAGACGTCGCATGGAAAGCACCCTGGTTATGTCTATGTTTCACAGAGCCAGGATAATAGTGAGTTTAAAGGAGTCATATTCTAACACCGGGGACTTCAGACTGCCTGTGAGGTTTTCTTTATTCTTGTAGCTTATGTCGTTTTGCAGAACTGTTTTGTATGAAGTACATTTGCGCTGATCTAAAGGAAATGTGGGTTAGTTTAAAAACCAGGAAAAGCAAAGATCACTAAGGTGAATGCGTAGGTTTTAATTCTGCATTAAAGCACAGGGCCTGCACTGACTGAACCCTGCTGTGCTGTACATCTAGCCAGTTGCATTATTGCTGTACCTTCCACGCTGCCTGAAGGCTCTTCAAAGCACCTTGTCAGATGCAGGAGCTGAAGATACATCTGAGCTATTGTGTTGTACCTTAGTGAATTCTGAAAACTCTCCCTTGAAACCTGGAGACAGATTGAAATAGAGATGCCTTCAGGCAGAGTGGAAGGTACTGCAGTCAGGGGTTGCTGAAGAGCACAGGAGGGTGCCGATTAACTGAGAACTTTACCTGAATGAAAACCTACATAAGAGAATTGAGGTCAAACTTTGTACTTGAATGCAAAATTGAATTTGAAGCATTTTCTGTTAATCTATACAGTTATTGGATTAAGGAATCTGTCAGAACAGCTTTTTTACGCTCAGGTTGTGCTGCCTTGGAGTTTTTAGAAAGGTTTTTGGAGAAGCTTTTTTGCTAACGCATTGTCAGTGTTCTCAGGAAGTGCGATCAGCTTGGTTTTGGCTGCACGTTAATTGGCTTTGCAGTTCACAGCAAATTTGGATTGCACAGAAACCTCATTTGTCCTGGAGCTTTTTCCCATGTGGGAACTGCCCTCACCTAGCATGCTTTTCCTGAAGAACCAATAGGTAGAGAAACATGGCCATCCACTGCACTGCCCAACAAACAAAGCGCTGTGATTATAGCAGATTTTTCCTGCATCCTAGATTTGCTGGTTTTTTTTTGTTCAATTAAGCATGGTTAAACCATTATAGAAATTTTTTTTAGGGATATAGGGAGTGGTTTGGGGCCTTTAACTGTGCTGAGAATATTTGAACTGAAGCAGACTCTAGCCTCAAAGCTGCAGCTGCACAAAACTCAAAATATTTTATATCAGAGGTTCAGATCATCAGGATGTTTGGTTGATGTTGGCTTTCTTTAAAGTTAAAAAGCTTCCTATCTAGCAATTCTCTTTTGTACTTTATGTATATGAATGTTAATGATGTGACAGGACCCAATGGAATGTGGTGATTGCTGAAAGGCATAGAGGATTGAAAGAGGGAGCAGCGTATAGGTGAAGAAAAAGGACTCCTTCAAAACATGAGAAAACTTTTCACAGGAATTCACAGGTGAAAGTTGGGCTTTGTCATTCAGGAGATGACATTTGATTGTCAAAATAACCCTTCATCTATGAATTTATGAAACATGAAGTCAGAAATGGGAGGGAATAAAGAAGGAAAAAAAAAAAAGAATTGCAAGTCACATGCAGGTGCCAATGCCAGTAGGAACAGAGTGGGAAACTTTGGCTGCAGGACTTACATGTGTGGTTTCTGACAGGTGACGAGAAGACCCTTGCTCCAGCTCCGGTTCTGATCTTGCTCTCTACGGATGGTGTGCTCTGCCCGTTTTACATGATCAACCAAAACCCAGGGGTCAGATCGCTTATCGTGACCCCAGAGCCGTTGCTGTTAGTAGGGGAGAGAGTTCCAAAATCAGCAGGTAGGTACTCCAGTGGATTTGGGAAACACTTGCATTTGTGGATCTTTGTCATATTCATCTGTAAGTTTGGTATTCAGACATGTATGTGGTCACAGAAAATAATTTTTTTTTTCTTTATAATGATAATGGGGAGCAGTTCTTGAGTGTTTTGTGCTCCCAGGATTGTTCTCTGTCTATTGCGCATCAGCATGAAATTATCTGGCCCCGTTCATTATGCAGGATCTCAAGCACTTTGCAGACTGTGTGCTTAGACTCTGCTGCCTTTAGGGAACAGAGCCAAAGCAATTCTAGGAGGCCCTTTGCCCAAGTTTGCAGTGTGCGACTGGAACTGCAGCAGTGACTGCAGGCTCTGCCTGGGGACAAGGATCAGGCATGGTGCAGACCCAGAGCACAGTCTGCATGCTGCAGAGAGGTGGTGGTTTTCCTCCGTATGTTTTGCCACAGGAGGCCATGATATGAACTAAGGTGTTTGGCTGCAGCAAAAGCTTATTTAAGCAATAACTTTCTGCAGCACTGTGAAAATTGTGTTAGCAAGTGAAGAGTAGTAGTTTTATCTGAGGTATGTATGTGTTGCCATATGAGGTGTGAGGTAGGCAGTTTCCTGTGCTGGGGTAGGCAGGTAAGCTGATTGTTCTGCTTGTCTGCATGTATGCAATAAAAATTGGAAACCCACTTTTTTCTTCCCTAAGCCCAAATTTGCTTCTATTTCCCCAAACAGAATGCTTCTGTTTGGCAGCCTGCCTCTCTGCAGCACTGGCAGACTTGCGTGCTGACAGCCAGTTTTATTTGAGATGGCAGGAACCTCATCAAAATCAATGGAGAAGGGTGAAGCCTTTTCACAGGAAATTCCAGACAACATTAATCTAGACTGTAGTATTGATCGTGGCTTGGACTCTGTGTGGTTTCTCTATCGCTTACTGGGTTTGGGGACTGGAAGCCTGGCTCTGCTATCTCTCTTCCTCATCGTACCGTCTGTCCAGTGTGCGAGATAGTGCTGAACTGTCCCTGTCAGATAGCATTTGGCCTTGCAAAACCTGCTGCCATGAGTCAATGCAGCCAAATGAATCTCCTCTTTCCCCATTTGTCTTTCTGCAGGAAGTACTGCCACAACTCCAACCACTCCTCCAACTTCTTCAAAGCCTGATGCAGGACCAGGTGTTGCTCCTGCTGCGCCTGCCTCAAGCCAGCCTCCTGCAGGGGGTGGAGCAGCTGCTTTCTCCTTTGTGCCTTCAACTGTGAAGATACCCAGCTCTACAGGCAGTGATCCTCCACCTTACCCCTTTGCCACTGATGCCTCCAAGCAATCCCTGGCTCCCAGTCTGACTGGAGCAGCAACGTTCTCTTTCTCCTCGGCTTCTCCTAAGGCATCCGTGACTCCTGCTCCTTCTGGAGGCACCACTACAGCTACTGCCACCTCCTTTTCGTTTGCATCCATGAACTTTAAACCAGCTGCAGATAGCTCACCTGGGCCACCACTCTCCACAACACCTGTTGCACAGAAGTCGTCTCTTGCCTCTTCGGCTTCTTCAGTCAAAGTGAACCTCAATGAGAAGTAAATAGATACAGTAGTTAATGCAGTGGCTGGGTACTTGTTAAATTGCTCTGGGCGTGGGAAGTGTATGGTAGTTCCGAAGACGGTTTCTGGCTTTTTGCCCTGATGGCTGTTCCCCATGCTCCCAAGAAAGCACTGAGGAAGCCTCTCTTTATCTAAGACATAGCCGTCTTGGCTGTGAAAACCCTCAGTGCTTCCCATGCTACAGGTTATGTTCATGGGCAAAATATTAGTCAAGGGACGATGGCAAAAATTAGTCTGATAATTTGCCAAATTGCCAGAGACTTAGTTTTTTATGTCTTTGCTTCATAGGTATCAAACTAATTGCATGCTTTGGTTTGATGCAAATCATGGTTAAACACTCTCTGGGGGAACACTGGGATTTGAAATCTTTTATGTCTAGGACTGGTTTGGTGTGGTGGTGATAGCACAAGTTTCTTTGTTTGTTGAAGGTTCCTTACCCCCAACCTAAAGAGTAAGCGCAGAGGTGAGAGGAAGCTGTATCCATAGCTGATGGATTTCTTTTCCACTCCCTTCTTCAGTGGAGAAGGAGCCTTTTGGTTTTGTTCTTAAATGGGTGCTTGGTCACTGAACACAGGATCTGAAATCTTCAAAGCTTGTTTGTGCCAACTGAAAGAAAACTAATATTAATTTGAAACTATGCAAAATGGATTTGAGTGATGAGCGTTCTCAGATTTCATATACCCACTCTTCCCTCTAACTCCTGAGACTTGCTCTCTGTTTTTTAGAAATAATGGTTTACAACACGGAGCTATGTTAATTGGAGCTGCTTTCTACAGAGAGCAATTTTCATTTAAATGCATCATAAGAAATTTCTGATGGTTCAAATGATTATTTTTTTAATTAGAAAAATCTTTACCACACCAGGATCTGATGGTAGCTCTTATGGCTTTTAAAATTTTACATTTTGCATATAAAGCAAATGATACACTTGCGTATTGGCTGAATATTTAAATTGGCTGCCTTGAGGAGCCACGTTTGCAGATTAATAGGAATTCATATTTTCTTGCAGAATTTCTGTTTAAGCCTTGCTGCAAGGATGACACTGAAAAGCAGCTCAGATTTGCTATAGTTGATGCTTTGGTGCAAAATGATGAGGTGCATTTTGAAGCAGGGTAGTACTTTTTGCCTGGCATTTGGTTTTGCTCACTGGGTGAGTCTGTGGTAGCACTCTGTGGTTTCACATATTCAGAAATGATCCTGAATGGCTCCTTCCTGCTATCTGCAGAAGCTACACTTGTAATTTTGTATCTTGAGCTTGAGTTGTGGCTGATCTCAGTGATCACAGAGGGTGATAATTCATTAGAGCTTAGTGCTTTGTTTGGGATGGAGGGAAACAGCCAGGACCAGTTCAAAGCTGAAAGATGTTCTGCTTTCTGTTGCAGGTTTACTGCTGTAGACACCTCTTCTCCCACTAGCAGCACTGGTCAATGCACTTCCACAATGTTTTCATTCTCAACCACTTCCAAAACTGCTTCTGGAGGTCCTCTGAGCCAGTCCACGCCCCTGGCAGCCTCTCCTACCACACCACTGAAGGCTTCGACCCCTGTGCCTGCGGCGGGTAGGAGTCTGATGCATATTGTTGGGAATAATGCATTATTCCCAATGTTCTAAAAGTTCTAGGACATAGTGAGCTTCATTTGGCTTCTTTCTTTCTTGTTTTTCCTGCTGCTCTTACTGATGCAGCAGACCTACTGATTTGCACACCGTAACGATGTGATGGGCTTGGAAAAACTTTTCAGTTTCAGTACTATTTGTGCGTTTTGTTCCCCAGAACAAAATATGTGAAATGAACATATTCAGCTTCTTAAGTTCATCCAGAAGTTCTGGCATTTTCAGTGCTCTGTGATACAGCTCTGATGATGAATGTTTCTGTGCAGTCACACAAATCAGTGCCTTATCTTGCATCTGGAGTGATAAGAGTTCAAAATGGTGACAAATGAGTTTAAATCAGATAGCACTCATTTGTTAGCAGAATAATATTCCACTTCCAAATGATCGTGTGACTGGGGATCGTGAGGTCCTTCAGGAGTGATACAGCCAGATATTGGAGAGTGCCAGTTGTTACCATTAGCAGAGAAGTTGGGTGGGAGTCAAACAGCACCTAAGGAAGGTGTGTTCTTGCACTGGGGCCCACACCACTGTTGCTTTTGGATTTGCCAGCAGCGATTATGGTTACGTCTGAACACAACCTGTTTTCTCAAGCTTTGTATAAGTTGATAAATCATGGTTCCTCTTTTTAAATTCCAGTGGCACGTCCTGCTCAAAATATGCCATCAGCTTCTTTACTACAGAAGACAGCCAAAATCACCCCATCTGCAGCAAAGCCAAGCTCTACTCAGGTAATGGGAACTTGAGTGGGTTCTTTAGAGGGTGAATGTTTTATATGGCCCATGTATTCCTTAGAATTCATTGGACTGAATGACTATCCTTAGGTCAAAGAATTAGCTAGCTTTTGACATTAAAATAGTAGCCAATCTGCGGGACAAAAACTATGTTCTTTGCATGTCTTGAGAGAGCTATGTTTTGATGTATGTTGCCATAATCAGAGTTGTAGGAACTAATTCTTCCCCTTGTTATAGAAATGAGGATTCACAGCTTTCCTAGTTAATAAGCAGTCAAGAGATACCTTGAGTGTGTATTAAAAGAGACACCAGGTTTGCTGGATATTAAAATGAAAGCAGTAATACAGAGCAGCACACAAGGATTTCCTGTGCTTTCATGAAGCTTTAGCCACATATCTCCAGGTAGTTTGCAGTCCTACTTCAAACGTGCACGCGCTGGTCTTAGTTTACTGTGGAACTAGTATTTATGCTTATGACAGTTGTCTCTCTGGCGTTTCTAACAGCTGGTCTTTTTCAATATTCTAAGCTCCCTGTCGCTAAGGATATATCCCTAATATTGGTTTTGGTTTTGGTTTTCAGGGCAAATCGGCACTCCCCAGCATGGCTTTAGAGAAACAGGCGCACCAGTGGAAGGATTCAGACCCTGTCATAGCAGGAATCAGAGAGGAGGTGAGATTTTCAAGCAGTTTTCTTCATTTAGAAGCTGTAAGACAACTGTATAGGTACACAGACACTTATTTTCAGTTCACCTATATTCTGATGGTGTCTTTCAGTAGTTTACGACTCAGAATGGAGATTTTCCCAATAATCAGCTTGGTTTGTAATTGCTGTTTGTGTGTCCTGTTCAGTCATCTTTAATTTCAGTCACTGTGCTGGAAAAATTGCATAGTCTTTCCTGTTAATGTTCAAGAAGAATTTCCTGCTTTGGCTGCAAAGTGACAGGTGTTTATGGTGCAGTAGAAACATTATCCAAGAGCTGCGACATTTGTTCCAGACCCTGCTATGTTTCAGTGGTTGCACTTTCTTCCGCTTGATTTGTAGATTGCCCATTTTCAAAAGGAGATGGAGGAACTGAAGGCCCGGACTTCCAAAGCCTGTTTCCAAGTTGGTACTCCAGAGGAAATGAAGATGTTGCGAACTGAGTCAGATGATCTTCACACCTTTCTCTTGGAAATTAAAGAGACAACAGAGGTGAGCAGAGTAGCTTCAAACTGTTTAGCTCCTCAGCAATGACTGTTCCTCACCTGATGTTCCTACTTAACCTGCTAAAGCTTAACTTATGTAGATGGGACATCTGACTATGCTGCTTTAATGTGGGGGTGACATTTGCATTTGTGCTTTCAGGCAGACACATGCAGAAGCCCCTGTGCTCGAGATGGTAATGAAAAAATGTTACTTTGAACCTTGTCCCATCTGTTCTGTTTCTATTTGCAGTCACTTCACGGAGATATTAGTATTCTGAAGACAACCTTGCTGGAGGGATTTGCAGGGGTAGAAGAGGCTAGAGAACAGAATGAACGGAATCACAGCTCGGGGTATTTGCACTTGCTCTATAAGAAACCTTTGGATCCCAAGAGTGAAGCACAGCTTCAGGTATGAAGCACGTCAGCCAACTTCTAATCTAGAGTTTTAAATAAAATAAAACTGAGGCTTGCGTGGGCAAATGCCCAGCAGTTTTGTTCTACCCTAGGTTCTGCCCTATCTGTTTCAACATAGTCTAGTAGAAGTGTGATGAGCTTTGTTTTCCATGAGTTTGCAAGACATGCTGAAAGTCCTCTCCTAAAGCTCCTCTGTGGTGTTGCCGTTTGCAGAGATGATCTGAAGGGAAGTAGTTCACCTGAGATCCAAGTCTATTCTAAGCTTAGAATGTGACTCTTGACATCCTGTTCCTTCTTAGCCTGTAGTGTTTGTTCAGGGATTTCAGTTAAAAGAAATTTTTGTTCAACACTTTGTAGAAGAGTTCTTGGAATTATTTTTATCTTCAGCAGGTGCCTTATGGAACAATTTGATGATTTATTATGACTTACAGAATTGTGTGGTTAATTTCACAGATGGCGGAGCATAAAGCTAAATGATATTCTTAAAGCTGGGGCACAAGGGAAAATAACCAGCAGTACATAAAGAGGCTTTCAAAGACATGAAGAAACTAGGGGTGAAGAACTCTTTGTTACAGCTCTGGTGATGAGAGGGCTATTTTACCTTAAGCAAAATAGAGTGAATGTGCCCTACAAATGATACTTGGTCTTTTATACACTGATAAGTTCCCCTCAAGAAGTTTGACTAGCAGGCTGAAGATATAATTGAGTGTCATCTTTGTTACAGTAGCTATCAAGAGCATGCACACGGACAGTTACTAGAAATCGGCTAACATGAAGTAATTTCTTTTAGGTCTGATCTCTAGTCTTCACCTGGATTCTGCAGATTGATTCACAGTCTTAATTGTATGCCTGCCTTGATGTCCAGTATGTCTCTGTGACATTTCAAGCTTATGTTTGTGACTTCAGAAAGACGATAATCTTGAAATGCTTGTAACAGAATGGGAGAGAAGTGGAAGTGGATTGGAATGTAAGGAGAGAGCTTTCAGGTCAACTTTCTGAAAGTTTGAGAAAGACAGCTCTAGTCTGACTCTTAAATTTTGTTCAGTCTATATCATCCCATTCTCCTGGGTGAGAAAAGCTCACTTAGTCAACTTCGTGTATTAGCTTTCGATGAAGTTTTAAAGATCCTAAGGCATTTCTGATGTCCAGCATATTGATTTGCTGTCCAGAGAGTTGCTGCTACATAATGCTCGTACTTGTTGGAGAGAGGAAACGTGTGCTTGCTATGGTGTAACACTAAGCCCATGGTAGGACTGGATTTGGTTTCAGGTTGGATATGTCACATTAGAATTTCACGCTGTATCTTGAAAACAGTTGGAGTGGACTTTTTCCCAGTCTGTGTTACTTGGGTGCTTCATCATTGTATTTAAGTGAGCATTATGTTGAGATGAGCAGAAACGAACTGCAGTTTCCATTTCTATTTTATGAGATTGGAGTTCAAGACGTGTTCATGCCGTCTCAGGCTGGAGGGGTGACAATAATGAGACTGAATGGTGGTTTTGTTTAGGCAGCGGGGCTTGTAGCCAGAGGTCTCTGGCTTAGTTGTGCCAGTTGTGCAACTGTGTGGTTCCCCCCTAGTCACTTTACTCTCTCTGTGCTTTTGTTTCTTTTTCTTTCCTTCCTATAAAAATCAAGTTAATTCCTTGCCTTAATGTGGGAGTTGTGAGCATTTCTGAATGCTTTCGTGAATCATAGTCTGTGAACGCTGGTGTCCTAGAGCCATGTGAATAGCCTGCAAAGCTTTGATCACCTATAATTGTTAGAAGTTTCAACACTTTAAAATGGTAGCAAATGACTCACGTTCTGGAAATTAGATTTGAAATAAGGTTTGTTTTGTTGTAAAAAGGTTTATTGTAAAACCCTTTCAGTGAAGACCTGGCGATGTTTTGCAAACATTATGGAAAGTATTATTTCTGGTTGAGAGCTGGGATAAAATGTCCAAGCTAAGCCCTGTGGGTACCCCACTGTTTCTTAAGTAGATTTTCACTATGTTGGATTCTGTTGTGCTGATGAAACTTTCCAAAAAGAAATACGGAAAAGAGTCCCCATGGCTTGGACTGAATGAGCCCAAAGGGTCTTCAGCTTCTTCAGCCAAGACTGAGCTTTCTGAAGTGAATTAAAAGCTGACTTTATTTTGCGTGGTAGGAAATTCGACGCTTGCACCAGTACGTGAAGTTTGCTGTTCAGGATGTGAATGACGTTCTGGATTTGGAGTGGGATCGGCACCTGGAACAGAAGAGAAAGCAGAAGTAAGTAACTGAAATTGGAATACAGAACAACTGTGAGAAACATGTCAGGAAATCAGGCATTAGTCTCTAATTGACAGACAAAACCTTTTTTTTGTTAAACGGTATGGTCTTTTTCAAGGGAATCTAGGAATAAAGCTTGACTAAGACACCTAATGGGAACTATAGGTTCAGACTCTTTGGCTTCATACGTGTTACAAGCTTGTTGCATCTCTATGTACACTGTAAATAGTGCTTACAGAAAAAACTGTAATATATGCTTTGTAGAAACCAAATGCATCCATTGTGCTAGCTAATGAAACCTTTCTAATAAATAAAACATCTTGAAGTAAATGAGCTAAATGAATAAACTTGCAGCACATCCAAAGGAGAAATATGCATTTGAGATGAACTGAACTGCTTTGGTGTTCAAACCAGACTATGTTTGGCCTCATGGAGTTTAAGTAGCTAGAACCACTAAACTACATTGTGTATACATGCCTGCTTGTGGCCAGATACATAGAATGGTCTTATCCCTGTCTCTTGATCTGATGTCTTAAGGCGTCTGATAGTTCCCGAGAGAGAGACTTTGTTTAACACCCTGGCTAATAACCGGGAAATAATCAATCAGCAGAGGAAGAGACTAAATCAGCTCGTGAACAGCCTGCAGCAGCTCCGACTGTATAATCAGACATCTCAGTGGAGTGTTCCCAGTGATACATCTTCTCTTAGCAGTGCTCAAAGGTATGTGAAACATGAGTTCCTAACCGGTGTTGACACTCCTTCTCTCTTGCCCCCAGCAATGTGCAAGGGTGCATCCTCCAAAGAATGATGTTTTGTGGACGTGGTATGGATGTCCTAAAAATGATACTAAACTATGCCCAGGTGATACAGAAGCTCATTGGTTATATTCTGTGACATGCTGTTTGATGCTTACCAGAAACTTCCCCTAAAAGTTAAGTTTTTTGTAGTAAAGATAATAGAGCCTCCAGGCTGAGGTACTGCTGGTTGTCTGTCTGAATTCAGGGGAAGAAGTGAATGGCTCAGAATTTCCCAATTAATTAAAGATGCATGTGTTTAAATAGCACAGTACCTAGAGGAGCCAATTATTCTTCCAGATAAGCCAATGGTTCTAGTGGCTCCTTTGGCCACCTTTTGTTCCTGATTTGGTTGGTTTCTTTCTGCTGATTGTGTTTTTTCACTGCTCTGCCTTGTCCTAGTTTTGACAGTGACCTTGAAAGCCTGCGCAATGCCTTGATGAAAACTACCTTAGAATCACATGCCAAACCTCTGCCCAAAGTACCTGGTAATTTATTCTTTCTTCCTGACATTCACACCATAAATGGGAATTACTTTTTTTGACTTGCAGTTTGATTATAGGGTAATAAGTCTCTTTGGTTTTCCAGCTAAATTATCCCCTGTGAAACAGGCACAGTTGAGGAATTTCCTAGCCAAGAGGAAAACTCCACCAATTAGGTCTACAGCTCCAGGTAAACCTCTAGTTACTGTAAAAGTCTGAAATGCTTTCCAGGAGGGTGACTGATCTGCTGTGAGAATCAGTCCTGAACTTAGCTTTTGGCTTCTTGCTCCTCAACTCCTACTTCTAGTTTCCTGTTCCCCCATCTGTCCTCAGTAAGAATTCTGCCTTTTCTGGCAGTTAATAAATCAAATTCTGTCAATGAAGGATTGAAACAAGGCAGCTGAAGAGCATCCTGAAATAGGGTGTCTCTGTCTTGGCTGTTAGGCTGGGTGGTTCCCTCATCTTAATACACACACAAGATTTTGTTTCTGATATTGCAGCAAGTTTGTCCCGATCTGCCTTCTTGTCCACAAGATATTATGAAGATTTAGATGAAGTCAGTTCAACATCCTCAGTATCCCAGTCACTGGAGAATGATGATTCACAGGCAGTGGACCAGGAAGAAGAGGCTGCTCCAGTCCAAGTCCCTCGTCATGCTCCTGTGGTCCGTACTCCCTCTGTCCAGCCTGGTTTGATGGCTCAGTCTCCGTCCTTTGGGAAACAGCCCGTCTCCATGGGTGCTATGTGTGAGTTGTTTTTGCAATGTC
Organism: Charadrius vociferus; assembly: GCF_000708025.1. Classification (NCBI taxonomy): domain Eukaryota; kingdom Metazoa; phylum Chordata; class Aves; order Charadriiformes; family Charadriidae; genus Charadrius; species Charadrius vociferus. Next base: position 32,707 of record NW_009650103.1, read on the forward strand.
TCTCCTATTCTGCATGTGTTCCTGTCAGTATCTTTAACTGCTGTATCCGCTGCCAGTGCTTTAGGTCCTGGAGAAATGAGACTGCAGCATGCGGATTTGCATTGCCAAGTTTGCAGAGGCAGTTAGCAGAGTGGCGTTGTGACCTCATGAACTTGAGCTAAAAGTGCTAAAATGTCCTTACTCATTGACTGTTTTTCTGATAGCCTGTTTCTTTCAGATACTACTGACCATAGGTAGCATTGTCTTCCTTCATTAATTTGCCTGAAGCATATGCCATTATTTCTTTGAATAATGCCCGAAGACCAAGAGACTGATGTACTACTGCATTTGGTTGGTCTGGCCAAGGTTAGGAGTTCTGAGCCCAGTGAGTCACAGTAAGAACTATGTTTGCATATCATCAGTTTTCTTTGTGCGAGAGAGAGAAAAATCAGATGTCAGCGGAAGTGTCTGTAACAGCAAACTGAAAGTCATCTAATGCATTGAAGTAACAGCTATTGAGACGTACTTGTGAAATTCATTGGGATATACAGAAACTGCCAGGGACAGATTGTGTCAATTGTTTAAAAGGCCTGTGCGTCAGTCTTGTCAGAAAGAAGCTGTGCACTTAGAGGAACTAGTTCAGCAAAGGCTTTCAAGTCTCCCTGATTTGTTGAGGTACAGCGACCTGTAATATTTTTGTTCGTTTGTTTTTTAGTGCCTACGTCTTCAAACAGAATCATACCACAAGGGGCAGACAGTACAATGCTTGCAACAAAGACTGTGAAACATGGGGCACCTGCTCCCACTGTCACTGTTCCAGCACCACAAGCAGCTGCTGCTGCAGCTCTGCGGAGGCAGATGGCTAACCAGTCCCCAGGTAAAAGGATGGCTAATTGCCCAAGTGACCTCTGAGCAGTTGAATGTGGCTTTCACAGGAATTTAGTGCTCTCAAAGGAGAAGATCATCAAACAAAATGTGACGCAGATCTGTATTTGTTGCACCTCTGAGCTATCCAGCATCTCTTTGTCTTCCTTCTTCCTCTAAGCTACTAGTGCAAAATGCCTGAGAAACTCCCACCTCAGGTTTCTTTGTACCTGTTCTCATCTGTGTAGTGGCAGAAATGTCGATACCTCTTAGGAGATCCTGGCATGGCAATTGATCTGTGTGCAAGAAACTCTGTTGGAGAGCAGAGGAAGGATGCAACTGGCCTATATTAATAGCTCTTCATTATTAGCTATGCAATTAAAGATCTGAAGTGTAAAACAATTTACATATTGAAAAGTTAAAGGTGAACTGTTGAGTTAAGCCTTGGATCTGCTTGTAAGTAAGGTTTTCAGTTGACAGGAGAAATGACCTCCAATTTAAGCTTTTCTTGTTTGGTTTTAGACACTTCTTGGTGCTTCCGCAGTACTGCAGCATCAGTGCAGAAAACCAAAATTCAGTAATTGGTAGAGGAATTGGATTAGTTTATTTTCCTAGTCCAAGGAGAGGATAAGTGCAGAGAGTGGACTGGGGACGTGAATTTTGGCAGAGGCTGAGGTGTAACTACAAAGGTCATTTCTGTTAACCTACAATGTAGGTAAGGGAAAGTTTGTAAAAATAATTAGGTTTGATCAGCTAACAACAAAAAAAACGTACCAACTATATAGAAAGCTGGGACACTTCTTCGGTGTCCTTATTGAAAGCTGGGATACCAAACATTTTGGGCCAGATACACCACATACCTTCTAGAAATTTGGATGGATTTCCTCTCAAGTTACTCATAGGCACCATATTGAATGAAATGCTTAATATGGAGGTCATCTTTACCTCTCTTTTTTTTTTTTTTTTCCCCCCTTAAAGCTGTAAGCACCTCCTTGACTGAATCAACTCTGAAAAATGTTCCTCAGGTGGTGAACGTGCGAGAACTCAAGACTGGTGCATTGACTCCAGCTGTCTCTGCGGTAATAGGGTGAGTGGGTGCTCCCTTTCTTTCTGGTAGCCTTCGGTAGCACTTGCAATAGAGCACATCTGCCGATGGGGAGCAGTAGTAGTATTTTACATAGTCTGACTGTGTAGGACCTAAAGTGGATGCATTTAGAGAAGAGTATTTGGTTTGTGGAATGAAAGGAAGAAATATTTTCTTTCCAGGTCATTCAAGGATTTGCTAATGGCTTGTCCTGAACAAACAATGAGACCCGTATTAACCTCTTTCTCCATTAGTCTGTGAAATGCATTTTAGTGCATCCTCTCCTTTTGGGATCCAGTGGTTTTACTGCTAATATGTATCTTGGATCTGGTATCTCTCCAGTCACTACCTCTGTTCTGCCTCTTTTCTGTGAGGGAAGTGCACCCCTCTGTTGCTGAGTGTGGTCTGTGGCCTTAAGCTGTCCAGATGTTGTTCATTCTACTTTGTCATCCATTACAGAGAAAACCTTCTCTGGAGTTATGCCTCTTCTGTCTGTTCCCAGACTCGTGCGCTGAGGGAGGGAGCATTGTGCTCTGGCTTTTCTGGGAACTTGTCTCAAATTTTTTAACATCAGAATTTTGACTGAAGGGTTGGGTGTCAGTAGGGGCCCATCACTTTGGAAAAAGACAGAGCTGCAAGGCTGTCTTCCTCATGAGTAAATTATGAATGTTGTCTTCTGGTATTTAACCTTGAATTTGTTAAGATTTCTCGCAAGTTAGCTGTAACACTTGGCTTTCCTACTTCTCTGCCTCCTACAGACAACAGCCAGCTCAGCTCATTCCAGACATCTCTGTCTTATCACCAGGCTCTCACCAGCCACAGAACTAGTCCTTTTCCTTGTCATCATAATGACCTTGAAACTGTCTTTGCTTGGAGTTCCTACCATTGGTTAAAACCAAGATAACGCATGGCCATTTCTGGGTTGGGCAGGCAAGGTCGCTACTGAAAAGTCTGAGCAAAGTTGGACTTAATGCATGAAGCAGGATAAACTCGCCACATGCATCTGATTGTAAGTCCACATGGAGTTGCAAATGCTGTACCCGTGTAACTGGGGGCTATACATGCAGCTCCAGGAAAAATTTCTGTTGTTGCATCGCTTCTGTTTTTCATACATGTGTGTATGCTCTCCGCTGTCAAAGAAAAAAGGTGAAATTCCTTTGATGCAGCTTTTCAAAAAGGGAACAGCGTCTTACAGTGCTGGTACTCAGCTGCTGACCTTGAAATTTACTTCATGGTTTCTTCTGCATTTTAATTGGGAAACAGTTCAGGACCTTTTTACTATTTTATTTTCTCCTAAAAGTGGTAAACTGAAAGGGGGGGAAAGGCAGTGCTACATCTTTTGGAAGTAAAATTTGCAAACAGCTCTGCTTGGGAAATTTTTCTAAAAGCAGTGTTAGGACAGGGAAGAGTTCTCCACCCTTTGTTTCATCAAAACAATGATGGAGAAACAAATAGAGTACTGGCTGTACATAGACAAGTACATGAGTGAGCGATACATATCTGAGATTGGTTTTCACTTGAACTGTAGTTAAGCACCTATCTTACTTTCAAGTAGTTTCAGACTGGTGATATTGATTGATCTCTGTAATTTATAGAGCACCAGCTAGCTTGGTATCTTGATGGCTTTTTACAGTCTGATTTTATAGCTGACCTTATAAAAATGTACTCTCTAAAAATTCTGTCCAAATGAACCTGTGCCTGCCAGTCGGATTCAGCACTAAAATAAAGAGCATTCACCCAGCAAAGTTAATTCATCAGTTTTTGATACGTCAGACATCCTGGCTGTCTTTTGCTGCCACAGCACACTCTTCGGGTTGTTAAGCAGTAATGATTTTTCAGTTGTTATCAGTTGTTCAGTGGCCTGTGGCTGGGTGTGTTGGTGGTCCCAGTCCAGTTATTCATACATAGTTTTCAGTGAAAAAAACCCAACTCTCCACAACTGAAATCAGAACCAGCATTTTCATAGCCTTGTCAGAGAAGCTGTGGGTTAAGTGATCTTGAGACTTTTCTGGGGAAAAGGTCCCACCCTATCATGAATTTTACAGACCTTCCATTATTTTTGTCTTTGTTAAGAGTTTGTATGAACTTGAATTTTACAGATGCGCCTTCGCAATATGGACTCTTCCCAGTGCTAACTTGAAGTTTTCCTTGTTTGCTTTACTTTTGCTCTGGACAGAAGGCAAATTCAGGCTGTGCAACGCAGAGGGAGTGCGCAAGTTGCTGGAAGGAAGGACTTACTAGTAATGCAAAGCTGTTTAAGGCATAAAACCCTATGCAAGACCAAATGGCTGTGCAAAACTACTGTTTCACGCATGCGTCCCCTTCGTTTGGAATATAGCAGCACATTTCTGAGAGTTGGCCTGTAGCTGACCAAATAGGAAATGCAGTTTGGGAGTTGTCATGCTTTAGGAGATATACAACTTTTGATGCCCAGGTTCACTTACTGTCTGGGATTGGCAGCCTCAGCCCTTTCTATAGTGTAGAGATTGCTAATTGCCTTAGGGAACACCTGGCCTGAGTCAGGATGGAAAGAGCCTGCTAGGGTAAGAGAAGGCTGGCCTTTGCCACCAAGATAATGCAATCAGTGTTGAATTTAAGCTTCCAAAAGCTTCTGGTATTGGTCATTGGTGAGCCCCGGACTTGAGGAGACACTAAGACTGGATGGCCGTTCTTGTTACGGTGATTTGCCGTGTTGATGGCCCACAGCGTGTAGGTAGGACACGTCACTCCAGAAGTAGTTGCCATTCTGCAGCAGCTGTCTGTGGGCTCTGATGTACAATTTATTTCATGATCAAAGTTCCCAAACCTATAATGTAGAATATAAGTTAATTTTATCGCAGTTCTTGCCATGACTTCGTTAATGTTTATACATGAAGTGGTTTGCCCCCCACCGCAAGCTTTGTCTTCTTGCTCAGCATTTCTGAGAGTTGCATGTACTTGTCTGGGCTCCACACTATAAAGGAAGCTTCTTAAATTTGTTATCCGCTAGCCATAAAATTGTAATCCCCTTACCTACTGATTTTTCATCAACTCCCTGTAAAATAGAAAGGCCTGAATCTCTTCAGAGACAAGAGTGTGTGAAGAAGACTTGATCGTTTAAGTCTTGAGCTTTAAACACATTTGCAGGCTTCCTTTGTTAAATGTGGCTGATTCATTTAAGAGGTTTATTCCCTAATCAGATTTGTTCGTTTGGAGTTGTGTGTGGAATCTTTAATAGCGGCGGTTGTTCAAGACTTCTGGAAGCTGTGCTTTTTGAGAGGCAAGGAAGTCCTCTTTTAGGCTAGTCATTCATGTAATGTTTTAATTTTTCTTTTTAAGATCATCTGTACCTCACTCTGCAGCCCAGGCAGTCCACCAAGTTTTGGCAACTGTTGCTACAAATCAAGCTAAACAGGTATCTTGATACAGAACCCTTTCCCTGTGGAATACTGTACCTGGGCAAGCTCAGCACAGTTTGGGGGTTTAATTGTTAGTAAACGGGTCATCTAAAAATCTCTTCGCAGCTTGCCCTGGATTCTTGGCATACCATTTATTTTATCTGTGACTTTGACAGCGTGATGCCAGGCATATCTTTGTTATGTCTTGCATTTTCTCTCTTTTGAAGACTTGCAGTTTTCTGATGGCCGCAGCCTTGCAGCAGTAAGGCTTGCAACTAACAACACAGGAAACTGTATTAGGTAGATATACCTAAATTTCACACACACATCCCCCCATAAAAGTGCTATGCAATCACTGGAAAGAGTAGTTTGCCTATCCTATTATTCTACTGAAAACATTTCTTACTGGTTGACAAGCTGCTAGGTTTTATGTCCATACATCAAAAAACCACGCAGCAGTCTTTGTCCCCTGGAATCATTGAGCTGCTGCCTGTGGAGGCTTACTGGCCTCTGCAAGAGACTTGTTGAAAAAGTTGAGTATCGACCCTGTATTTAAGTGTCAGGACATAATGGGCCCAAGATTGAAGGGCACTTCTAAGTGCTTCAACCACCTTCCTCTAGTTTGCTCTTAAGTCATTGCATGACTTTCATAGTACCACACCGGGGTCAGAAGGACCTTTGTTAACGGACAGACTGCAGTGACCTGAAGTGGTATTGTGTTTTTAGACACCTCTAACAAGCTCGCTTAAGGGACAGACTCCACCTTCCTCTGTGTGTGCACCCTGTCCTGTGGCATCTGCATCTGGTCCGACGTCATCTGGCGGCAAAGTCTCAGGTAAGTTGTCTTTAGTGGAGATGGAAATAAGGCCTGGATGTCTCTTGCCACCTTTCAGGGTGCGCGATCCAGAAAATGAAGACACTGAGGAAGAAAGATCTGCCTCCACTGAGAGGCTGCTGGGCCGGTCTTGAGGGAGAGAATTTGAAAAACGAAAGTACAGAAGAGCAAGAGAGCGGTTTTGTATACAGCCCTATGTTTTGTCTCTGTGCCTGCGTCTAGAATTCGGTGATAAAATTCCTCGTTCAGAGAGGATTTGGAATGTATAACCTTTAACAAGAAATGTTAAAAGGATGTCTACCAAAGGCTGCTGTGGTTTGACAGCTAATCAAGAGCAGACGTCTTTGCTGTCTTGTTTTTTAAACATCAGAAGTAGTTGCGTTTGTGCTGGAAAGTAGTTACATCCTGAAGTAACAGGAATAGTTTTTCCGTACATTGACATCTGCCTTGAGTATTTCTGTACCATAGGCTGCAGCACTGTAGGAGTACCCGAACTAACTTGAAATGAGCCAGTTCAGGTACTGGGTGTGTTGAGCACTGGGCTGTATGGCTGATTTCAAAGCCAGTTGTGGCCTGTTGTGCACAGCTGAGAAGCTTCTAAGGAAAGGAATGCTTGGTTTACATCATTCAGTGCAAATGGGGCAAGTGTAAACTCTTAGGGAAGGAAGGAATTGATTTTTAATGTGTATTAGATAATAATGCTTGCATTGGACATGGTTTTATAAGCCTCTTGCATAAATGTCTGAAATCCATCTCTGTTGGTCTTCTGCCTTTAATCCGTGGATGTAGGTTGCCTCTTAGCTAGAGGTAAGAAGCAGTAAAAATAGCTAGGAATCATATTTGACTTGGCAAATGCTGCTTAAATTTTGGTTTATTGAAAATGTTAGCTCCTGAATTTGATAGCACTTCCTTTTTATTTGAAATGTGTTTTGATATGTTGAGGAGAGATTTTTACCAAAGATTTATTGATTTTATTGTTTAATTTTTATTGTCAAGGTGATGACACCTATCTTTGCTCCTGACTGCTATATGTTATTACCTCAAATCTTTGAAATAATTCATGTGTTCTCTGATTTTGTAGCAGTAACAGGAGTGTTTCTGTGTACAAATATCAGACCTGGTGTAAGTGGCAAAGAGCTTTTGTTTCCAATTGATAAATTGCAGACATTGCAAACTATTCCTTCCTTTTCTGATAGTTGGATGACAAGGTGCCTTTTTCTTTTTTGTAATGTTTGTTCTTGTAACTTACAGGACAAGGGACAGTAAAAACAGTTACAGCTGTGACTTCTTCTACAGTGACATCAGTACAAGCAACAACTGCGCAGCTTAACAAAGCATTCTCGTTTTCTTCTGTGGGGTCTGTATGAATGTTAAGATTTCTTTGTAGTTGATGTTAAACATGAGTATCAGCTGTTACAGCAAGTGTTACCTACAAGCTGCATAATACTGTAAAATGGCACCTGCAAATGTTAGACAGGGAGGACAGGGGTTGCACCAGACTTGTTGGAAGACCTTATTTGTGGAAGCCTACCTGAGTGAGGTCTGAAGGGCTGTGAGAATCTGAGGCGATATCGTGTTGCTTTGAGATTTTTTTCAGTTTTGTAACTAATCAAGAGTAAATAATGACTGGCTTTCCTTTCAGGTTTATCTATAGTATCTATAGTATAGACTATTGAAAAAATCGTACACTGTGTGTACTGGTATTTCTCATCAGGTGATGATTTGAGATTCGAGCAATATGACTGTGGATAAAGCACCCGCTCATGGTCTCTGATGCGCTGGGTTCACTGACTGTCTTTGAGTGCATGTCACTACTTCTCAGAGGAGAACATTTATGCTGTATCTCGTATATGGGGGTTAAGGAAGAGGAAGAGGAGGCAGACCATAGCTAGTTTTAAACCTTGTTCTGTACTTAGTGAACATAGAGCAGTAGCAGGAAAATCATCCCTAGCAAGTTGTGCAGAGGCATGTGAGAATGAACTTGGGCTTTACAGCAGCAACAGAAGAGGTTGAACACTGTAAACTTCTCTTCCCAGAGAGGAAGAAGAACCTGAACATGGTCATATTAACACTTGTAACCTCTGAAGATGGATTCCAAAGAGAATGATGTTGGGTTTTCTAACCTGGACATAAATATACGGGTTTCAAATACTGGCAGGGGTTTCAGAAACAGAAGTGCTGGAATTTCCAGTTAGGACTTGAAATTTGCGCTGATCGTCAAACTTGCTGAATTACTTAATTATTTTAGTACAACAGAACAAATTCCATGTTTTGGCCTGAAATGTAGTGTGTTGATGAAGGTGACTAGAGAGTCCCTGTGCCATCTGGCTATTTCTGTTGCATAACAATAACGTAATGCAAGGCACATGTTACGAACATATAGTCACTCTGAAATTTCTTACGGAGCGTTTTTTCAGGGGTGACAAAAATATTTCTTTGATCATATCTTACGTTTGGGGGAGAGGGACAACTCCTTGGAAATGATCATTTGGAATTCTGCATGTTTACCTATCTAACAGTCAAGTGAATTTCTCTTTATGAAGTGGGTAACATTAAGGATTTCAGAACGTGCGTATTTTCAAATGGCTGGTTTCTTTCAGTCTTAACCATTTCTCTGCAAATTTGTCAAGTGGATGTTACCAAAATGCCTTGCTGTGCCCTTCAAAGGGCTAAAATAGGCCTTTTGAGAGATGGAAATTCAAATTCAAAAAGCAAACAAACCCTGCCTTTGTCCCAGGCTGCAGTGCCTCGGTCTGTAAACCATATGCTAAATACAGTACCGTTGTCAGTGATGTCTTAGTTACACGGCCTGACTTCTATATCAGCAGCTGGTCTTTGAGAATCAGAGAAAGCTTAAAAAGCCTCAGGGAATTAAGGTTTCTGGAGGACCCCAGTGCTCATTATGAAAGATCGCAGTATTTTTGCAAGACAGAATATTTTTAGTGTGAAAAAGTCGTGGAAATTTTAAATTTCTGTCTTGCTGTGAGCAGTCTTTTTGATGGGTGGTAGTACCCAGTCATTCCCTTTTGTACATGCTGTCTCTTACCTTTTAGCTCTTCTAAATAAACTCTAGTTGCCACTGTGGCTTCTGCTCTTGCTAGTCTCCCAAAAGCTATCAGGATTTGGTGCATGGTGTTCAGCTACTGAGCTGAATGGGGAAGAAATATACAGCAGAACAGAAAGAATATGGGAGGATGAGGGGTGGTCAAAAGACCTTTGAATTCTGACTCTCTTTAACCCTCTAGAAGCCTTGTCAGAGGGGAAACAAATGGAGCGCAGTCTGCATGCATGCTTCTCTCTGCCTGTTTAGTTGTTGGAGAAACTGTTCTTGTGCCTGACTTTGTGCGAGTCTGTACTGGAAATCTGAGTCTCAAAGTTGCGTTAATCATGGGGTTGGAAGTTTCAACGCTTTGCGCTGTGTCATTCTTTCCCTTTCTCTTCTTTCCTCCTAGGTCTGGATTTAATTTTGGTGTTGTCACATCAGCTGCTTCATCACCGACGCTGCCCAGCCTCGCTTCCTCGCAAGGTTAGTTTGGAAGAGTATGCAAACAACAGCTCTTCTTTGCTAACAGAACGCTTACTCTTCCTAATTCGTGTGGTTCTTGTTTTGTGTTGCAGTTCTATTATTAAAATTGCAGTAGCTGCAATAACATTATATATGTATGCTGGATTATGCCCTGTAATGCACAGAAATCTAGGCCACCTGCCTTTCAATTAAAGTAAGCAAAATATTTGCTGCCAAGAACATCTAGGAGGTACTAGTTTATGGCAAGGGTAACATCTGCAGTCATTTCCTCTGCTGTCTTTAATCTGTATGCAGCTTTAAAGTTGCCGAGGTGATCTGACACAGAAAGCTGTCATTAAGTGAAATGAGCATTTAGTAATGGGAGGGGATGACTTTGGGCTGCTTCCAAAATTGAGTTGACAATATATAGGCTGCCTTTCTGTTTCATAGGTAGACCATATTTGCCCAGTCTGGAAAAAGGGGACTGATACATACGCTTTGTAATATTCTTGAAGTATTCTTGTAAAAGAGATTGTATGGTCAAAAACTCGCTTCCAATGTTATTGGTTGCTCTAATAAAAGATACCACCTCTTCTTACAAATCTTGGCTTGCTTATCTCCTTAGACCATCGCAGCCACAGCACTGCTACTAATGCTCTGTTGACATTAAGCAAAGAGAACTAACTAGGCTTAAAACTTGACAATTCAGTTAACGGAAAAACTTAGGTAAATAACACTGGTTGAAGGAGGAGTGGGAAGTGCCGGAGGCGGACTTGTAAACCACAGCATTGCATGAGGGTGGTTACCTCGTGCTGCTCCATGCAACGGTAGGAGCACCTTTGCCTCTGTTAGCTGGTGATGGAAGAAAAAAAGAAGGAATTTCAGTGTCTCAGGAGGAAACAAATGCTACATTATTCAGTGTCAAGTTACTGCTATACTTAAATATACTTAATATACTTATAGGGTAAAACACAAGAATAATACCAGCTGTGCTAAGAAGCTTTTGCTCTTTGTTATTTGATCTCCATGCAGATTTCTTGTACCTTGTCCAAACCAACCCATAGTCCAAATACCAATGCAGAGTCTTCAAGTCAGAATTTGTGCATGCTTGATGCTCAAAACTGAAATGACAATGCATGAAATAAGTGAGACTGGACTGGTTTTAAAACTTCAGCAGTTTCATGCTGTTGGACAGCAGTATATCTTAGAAGTGGAGCTGCTTTGGCAATTCCATTTGAGAGCTTTTCTCTAGTCTTTCAAAGCTGAAAACAGGCTGCAGAGAAACTGGTTGGTGGTCTATAAACAGTTGAATTTGTGAAGAAAGATTTGATTCTGTAGAAGACTTTCAAGTGCCAGGAAGTATTTTTATGACCCAAACTCTGTTCTGAACCGTTGGTTTAAACAGAGTGTTCTGTAGTGAATGTCAGGAATTGTTTAGCTGAACCAAGTAAGAAGTGGTGACAATGGCGTTAACAGCAAATGGCTTGTAGTAACCAGGTCTTTTCTGTTTTATCAAATTGTTGAAAAAGAGATAGGAGCCAAAGACTGAAATTGTCTGTATTCAAAGAAATGGATAGTGAAGCAGAGACTATAACATGAAAGTAACAGTGGAGGCTATGACATGAAAGTAAGTGTTTGTCACTGCAACCCTCTCTGTAAAGGCTTCAGGTGTCACTGTTGTCTCTTGAATGCACATGGAAATGGCAGTTACCTGATGGTCAGAGGCTTTATAGGTTTGAGACAAGATCACTGTCCAACAATCTCTGAATCACTAAAGCATGCTGTTATTGTAAGAACGATAAATGAGCTTTGCATACCATAACTCAATTTGTAACTTCTGTCTCTCTCACTGACAGACCCTGCTAAAGAGTCCACCCAGGCTGACTCATTTTCACTTGCTGGGGGTTCCAAATTTGCAGTAGTCCCTGAGACCTCCTTTGCTTTTGGGTCCGTCAAGCCAGGAAGTGCTCCAGGAGCCTTAGTAGGAAATAGCTCCTCAGCAGATGTCACCCAGTCAAACAAACCTGCTGCAACAACATCTTCTGCTCCCTCCACAGCCTCTGGCAAGTTGGATATCCCTCCATCTAAACCAGTAGATCACTTGTTCCAGAGCAATCTAGCCGGGGAAACTCTTGGGAGCTTCTCAGGACTACGGGTTGGTCAAGCAGATGATAATGCCAAGACCACCATTAAAGCACCATCAACCAGTGTTGTAGGAGCACAGTCAACCAAGGTATCTACAATAGCTTCTGGGTTTACTTTTGGTGCTCCCCTGTCACTAGGAAAAGCTGGAGAAGCTGCTTCAACGTCAGTCACGTTGGCTGGCACGGCATCCCCGTCCATCAGCACTAGTGCCACGGGCAGTCTCTTTGGCAATGCCCAGATAGCAAACACGGGGTCTTCTGGGGTATTTAATCTTGGAGGCTCTAGTGGCAACAAACCCACCTTTTCATTTGGTGTTCAGCAAGGAAGCAGTATGAGCACGTCCACCTCTACCCCTTCTACTCTCTCTGCTTCAACGTCCCTCTCATTTGGAAGTTTCTTGAGTTCATCACAAACTGCTGTTCCTGCTGCAACTTCTAATAAGGTTGCGGGGGATGCCAAATTACCGTCTGTGTCAGAAAAGCCATCTGAAAATGAAGCCGTAGCGGCTGGGTCTTCACCTCCAGTCACGCAGTCACCACAGCCACAGATACAGCTTTCAGAATCTGAAAAAGAACCCACCTTACCCCAGGCTGTAGCCGGGGACACCGTCTCTGCGGGCTCTGGCACCACATCGGCAGCTCCTCCCCCCGATGCCGTCGCTACTCCTGCCTCCACAAGTGATTTGAAGGCACCGGTGCCTCCCGCCGTCTCTGTATCTGCCCCACCAGATCTGAATGTCTCGGCGACAACCTCTACAACAAACGTTGCCTCTCCTGCAGAAGCCACAAGTGTGTTGGCTACTACCTCTGATGTTACTACATGTGTTCAGAGCCCAGCTGTTGGTGCCTCTGTGTTTGCCCCCACTTCCGCAGGCTCCTCGGTGTTCTCTCAGCCTCCGACTTCCAGCTCTTCTGGCTCAGCATTTAGCCAGCCTGCTGGTGATACAACTGCCGCTACTTCCACACCACCTGTTTTTGGACAACTACCAGCAGGTACCACAGCATCCTCTCCATTTGGGCAACTCACCACTAGTACCTTGTCCACTGCCACCGCTACCACACAGGCTGCCAGCTCAGGTTTTGGTACTTCTGCTTTTGGCACCACCACTACCGGCGGCTTTGGTCAGCCAGCCTTTGGGCAAGCACCGACCTTTGGGCAACCAGCGAGCAGTTCTTCAAGTGTTTTTACCTTCAGCCAGTCTGGGTTTGGGACAATGCCAGCCTTTGGCCAGCCAGCAGCTTCCACAGCAGCCTCGAGCAGTGGCAATGTTTTTGGAGCACCGGCTAGCACCAACAGCGCCAGCTCCTTTTCCTTTGGACAGCCATCTGCCAGCACTGGAGGTGGGTTGTTTGGACAAAGCAGCCCTCCAGTGTTTGGGCAGAGCACCGGCTTTGGGCAAGGGGGTTCTGTCTTTGGTAGCGCTCCCGCCGTCACTACTACAACGTCATCTGCTGGGTTCAGCTTCTGCCAAGCTTCAGGTAAGAACAAACTGCAGGGAGATGCCATGTCCCAGTGGTGCTGTCTGGCTGAAGTACAGACAGCAGTATTTCACTGGGGAAAGTAGGACGGTTTTTAATGCCTTTTTTTTTTTGCCCCCCTGTGGCACTTGATGGTTTTTGGTTTGGGTTTTGGTTGTTTTGTTTTTTTTTTTTCAATGATTAAGAATAGGAGCTGCTGTGTGTGAGGGGGAGGCTGATGTTGGAGACCACAGAAGCTTTTGCTGTGCTTCGCTATTCATCAGTAGACCTCTAGATGTACCCTCTTCAATCCAATCTCGCATTCATTTTATACTTACAAGTCTACCTTGACTTAATTTTGAATTATGTATTGTCCTGCCTGTTGCACAATAAGAGGGATGGATTCAGCATAGTGTAAAAGATCTTAAACTAGTATGCTTTTGTAAATTGTTACACTGACGTGGCAAGGCAGCTCTGAGACTGTGATCAAGGCAATGAATACAGATGCAGCACTTCCTTCGGTGGGCTGCATTGAGTACGTGCAACAGTGGATGTATAGCCAGGTATCGTACTGTATCATCTGGGATGGCAAAAACATTTTAAGCCCTCAAAGTGATGGGCTAGCAAGGAACTAATCTGTTAAATCCGCTTTTGCGTTTGGAAACATCTCAAAATTAAATACATGACCATCAGCTGCCTGTCTACACACTTAAATTGAATACTTGCGCAGACCAAACCTTCTTTGTCAGTCTCCTTTTGTTTTCCACATTGCTACAATATAGTGTTGGGTTTTTTCCAAAGCTTTGTCCGTACAATCTTCAGAGAGCTCCAAGGGAAAAGTGAAAAGTACATAGTAATAACAGAGAACATGTATTTCCAAGGAAGAAAAACTAATTAGGCTCATTTAATTAAGAATGATGGCACTGTAGGCAAACTGCTTGCTCGTTTTAACTACAGTAACAGAGAATTGTTAAATTGAGGGGAAGTGAACTCTGCTTGAGAAAGGTGTTCCTAATTATAGAAATGCAAGTTTTATTACAAAATGCACATTTAAGTGAACTGGGAAATGGAATGGGGAGTTCTTTTTTTAATCAAAACATTTCATTATCTATAACAGGGAATCTTTAGGTAACAAAGCTCAGATCCTCCCTGCACAAGGGAAATCAGAATGCTACAGTGCTTATTCATGACTTGCAGCATTATTATAGCAATGTTAACAGAAATCCAATTCTCTTCTATTGTTAGCAACAATCCCACAAGTGAAAAGGCCTTTTATTTTCTGTTTGCTTTTAAGTTGACTAAAGAGAAAAGGAGAATGACTTTCAAATAAACTTTCAATAGAACTTATTATTTGTGTGTTGGCATATATTTTAAGTTTGTCCAGCCTAGGTGCATCATGATGTATCACGATGGTAACATCATTTGTATCCCTGTGTTTTGGCATTGGAGACCTGTCCTTTCCCTGTTCTGGACTGGTGTCCCCTCCCTGAATTGTCTTATACGCTAGTAGTAGATCTGGTGGTTTATTTTCCTTTCTTTTCTTAGCAGGTTTTGGTTCTAGTAACACAGGTTCTGTGTTTGGGCAAGCAGCTAATACTGGAGGCACTGTCTTTGGCCAGGCAAGTATTTATAGCTTTTGTAGAAACAAGGTACTGTTATGTATAGTGGACTTTTTCAGGGTTCCCTACCTATTTCTGATATATTTAAAAAATAGAATTTGACATGTTCAGTAGAAGGTGTCCCAGTCTGTACCAAAGATATTTGCTATTGTAGTGGGCACCAAAGCAGCATCTGTGTGAATGTTTTCCAAGGGTTGTGGAGACACAAATGTTGTATCACACGCAACGTAAAGTAGAGATGCAGTAAGTCACCTGCCTTTATTCCACGCTAAGTGGAAAGTGGACAGTGTAGGGTGTAGGGCAAGTTTCAAAGGCATTATTCTGTACCATAGACAAGGTTTAAGACAGACTTAAATAAGATTTTATTGCATTATGTGGCGGAAGGTAGTTCCTTGCTGGTTCATCAGCCCCTGCGTACATCCAGAGGAATAGGCCAGACACAAAAATCAGCATTGGTGGTGTTTGTTGCTTTGACTTTGCTTACATCCTTTCTTTGTCCTTTTTGTGTTCTAGCAGCCATCTTCTTCCAGTGGATGCTTGTTTGGAGCTGGAACTGGTGGGAGAGGTGGAGGCTTCTTCAGTGGTTTGGGAGGAAAGCCAAGTCAGGATGCAGCCAATAAGAATCCCTTCAGTTCCTCCAGTGGAGGATTTGGATCTGCAGCTTCCCAGAGTAAGTGAACAAAACAAGAATACAGAATGTGCTGTGATTTCCATCTGCTTTTGCGATCCCATCTGCTTTTCTGCCATTAGTTGTCTTTGAGTAAATTCCATGTTAACATGAAAGGCTTCTAGGGAGTAACGGAGACAGAATATGCACGATGTGTGATCTGGAATTTTTCTTCTAGGTAAGTGAAAAAGAAGTAGGGAAGCCGTTAAACAAGAAGATGCAAGAAGTGTGAAGAATATCTATATTCTGGAGGGAATTCTTGGCCAAATGCTTCTTTACAATCGAATAATCTAAATTCTTGTCACTGAATTTCTGCTTCCAACTTGGTTGGAAGTTAGAAAGCTTTCATTATTTCTCATCTGCCCTAACCTAAACAGTGTAAAAATTTTTAAGAAATGCATCCTCATGAGAAACTAAATTAACAAGTGGGTGACGGATAGCAGTTTCCTCAGCTTTGTCCTAAAAATGGCTACCTTTATGCAGCACATGCAAGATGCTTTATCAAAATTTGCTATAATATATGGATAAGCTCTCAGTCATTTTTCATGTCCAGGAGGAGATGTGAATTTTTTCAGTCACATGGATGGAGTAAAGAAAAATAAATATGCTTAGTGGTTGGTTTGGGCATGGAGTGTTTTGGTAAGGAAGCAGAATTCCAGAGTTCCTTTTATCAGTTTTTATCCAGATTTGGTAGACAGGGCGAGAGCCTCACAGATAAACTCTTACAAGCATCGCGGAAGCTGGGTAGATAAGAGGGATTGTGTTGAAGTCCTCTTTGGGAGGAGGGACTCGGCACTTGTCCTTTCTTTTGCTCCACTTGTCAGCTAAAAGGCGTCTGTCCACACGTGTGTTTTGGCTAAATCAGTCTGTACGTGAGGTGTCACACCAACCCTCCCACATGTTGCTTCTTGCCCAGCTAACCAACCTAACAAAAGGAGGCATGAAAAGTAGTTAAGAATACATTAAAGCTACCCGCAGATTCCTTTGCACCAGGGACTTTAAGGGACTATTACAATTTTTTTCCAGAAGCTACAAAGGATTAACTGTAAAGGCAAGAATCGCTCAGTGTCTATTAATGTAAATACGTGGGGGTTTTGCTTTGGGGTGGTGGTTTGGTTTTGTTTTTTTTTTGTTTGGGATTTTTTTAATGCCAGAGTCAAGTTAAAAACATTAGTCTTGAGTTTTCTGGGCTAACAGGTATTGGTAATGCTCTAAGACTTGAGCTGAGATGCATCTATGCCATTGTCTGGTGGAGCAATTAGTTTGAAACGCTAGCGGGTGCTCTCATGCCTTTCACGTGCAGCTGTTGCAGATCTGCACTTGTTGCATATATTTGTATGTCACAAAAGCTATTCATAATGATTTCTTAACTGTGGCTTTTATTTAATGACTGCCCAGCTTCGTTATTTCATCACTTGTGACTTGGCTTTGGCACAAGGGGAAAGCGGAAGGGGTGGAGTCCAGCAGGTAGAAAGCATAAAGAAGGGGAAGCAGTGGCTGAAACATAAAAGTAGAGGAACGAAGGGAAGCTGTAGAATAAGCTGCAAGTGGCTCGAAGTAGCACTTTGGGTCTTGGGAGAGCAAATCCATTTATTTTATTAAATCTTTAATGATCCATTGGTATTAATGGTTGAGGTCAGTTCTCTAACCTTGCTAATTTAGCCCTCCTTTATTGCAGTGCCGGGTTTTGTGATGAAATAAAACAGATGATTCCCCAGAGAAAAGTTTTGGTTATTCTGTGTCCTACCGCTAGATGCTAAAAATCTGTGTAGCCTTGTGAAAGATGAAAACTTGAGTCGTTTCTCAGTAAGGGTGGAAAAGTTTGGCTCCTACTTCAAGGTCCTGTCAAAGAGTCTTGTTAAGAAATACTGGCAATGGCCAAAATAGTTGAGGATCTTTAATTTGTGGTGGACTGATATTTGTGGTGTTAAGAGAGACTGATTCTAGCTGCTGTGATTTCTTGCTTGAGGGGTCGTCTGTTAGTGCCTGTGGCGCAGGACGCAACTAAACAAATCATCCATCATTGTGATTTGCTAGATTGCAGGAATAACTGGTTATTAGTGGTCCATCAGATCCAGAATAGATCTTGGTGGAACTACAAAGGCCTGTAGCAATAGGGGAGTGCTGTTTTCAATGTGTTTGTTTTATGCTTGGGGGTTGGGGAAGTAAAAGGGGGTTCCCTTTCTTCTGATCCAGTTAATGAAGTGTAACATAGAATATTGTCTGCTATGAGCTTCATGAGTATTGTTCATCTCCCCAGATTCTTCTAGCTTATTTGGAAACAGTGGAGCAAAGACCTTTGGATTTGGCAGCTCATCTTTTGGAGAGCAGAAGCCTACAGGCACTTTCAGCTCTGGTGGTGGAAGCGTGGCATCTCAAGGCTTTGGGTTCTCCAGTCCAACCAAAGCAGGTACTTTGTTGACCCACCCGCTATGAACACCCACGCTTGTCTGTGATGTATTTAGTAGAGTATTCTACCATTTAGACATCTACAGCCTGGACTCGGTACCTGTAGAGGAATTGTCTCTGAACAATAAATAAAAAATAACTAATGGTTAAGTGACTAGAATTTCAGCTGGTGGATTCAAGGCAGAGATTTACAATCTCTTTGTGTGGAAAAGCATCCAGTAACCTACATTTCCAGGTGTTCATTCCAGAAATTCCCATTGCAGTTTAAGAGAAGAGAGCTGTGTGAATTAGTTCTGGTCTTACGTACCATACAATGAAGAGTACAGAATATGGAACTGAGTAAATTTTTCCTATTTTAGTTGTTTCCTTGGAATATTATCTTCCAAACTTCACTCTGGGTTTTGTAACCGCTTTTGTCCCCATTTCTTTATGTGAGTGAATGCACAGGTGTCTACAGTGGGAAAGCTTCCTCATAGAATTCATATCGGATATGCTTCAGGTCCTTCTCTTTTGAAATCAGTCTGACCTGTCATCATCACTTGCTTCTGTGGTTGAGCTGTTGTTCTCTCTGTCAGTTGAGTTAATTGAATCAAATATTGGAAATTTCCAAAAAAACTCTTTTCATTTTACTGTCATCTGCCCAAAGAAAGACCCACAAAAGTAGTGGTGACTGTGATGTGTCCATTAGAACTGAATGGCAAAATGTTCATTTTGTTAATTACCAGGCAAAAATTGAGGCCCAAAGTGTCAGGCAGAGCAAAGCTTCTCTCTTCTATCCTCAGACCGTTCTTGCAGTGAACATTGATGAAGATAGGTGTTCTGCTCCAAGTGTGTCTATTGAAGCTTCGTTGCTGGGGGAGGTAGGGGAGGCTTGGCCATCCTCGAAGTTGTCCTTAGACAATGGTGCTCAAGAACTCCCTTTGGAGCAGCAGTGCTTTGAGAGGAAGCACTCTCTGCTTTGACAGGCGCTGTGCTCTGGGCTTAGTGAAGTGGCTGAGAGCATAATGATGATGCTGTCAGATCCAGCGGCCATTTGTAAGGTGTCTTTCAAGTACTGCATTCCACTTGGTAGCGGACTGAGTTTCTTGTCTCAGGCATACCTCCCATCTGTTACTTTTGCTAGAGGAGAAGGGCATTGCTGAAGGAAGTTCTTCTTTCTTTCACCCAGTGACTTTCCTTGCTTTTGATTATTTTGGTTTCAAAATTCTTCTTGAGACGGGATTTTCAAGGTTTCTGCAGAAGGCACATTCACTCGCACAGAGACCCTCAGATCCTTCCCTCCTCTGGTTATATTTGCTAAGTATTGAAATGAATGATGTGTCATCTTCTCCGAACTGTAGTGGAAGGGTTTACTTGATTTGAATCCCCCTTTGTTCTGGTTTCACTACTTACATGTTTCACTTTTTCTCCACTATTTGTTAATATGCATTGCAAAAGAGTGTATGCCAAGCAAAGCTTCAGCCCAGTGATAAATACTGTAACTTCCTAGAGATAGAGGTAACAAGACATCTAATCTGTGTTTAAATAATTTAGGCCTAGCATTTATTTTTTCCAAGCCTTTTGTGTTTGCAGCCAAACAGTATCCATTACCTTGACACGGACTGGAATTTCACCCAGGGTATTAAAATGTGTGGTGGTATCCCAGTCCTCAGCCCTAGTCAAACAAAAGAGCAGGTGTCCTTCACATTCCACAGTGTCAATTAGAAACAGGCCAGTAATATCAACAGATGAACACAGAATAAAATAATCTGGGTAGAAGTCCATTCAGAGCTGCAGAAGGCACCTAAACCCCGAACAGAAATTTCCACGAGCAGAATTCAGTCCTTGATTCCCTGCAGGAATCGTGTAGTTCCACTGTCCTGGCATTTAATTGTTGCATCTTAGTTTCTACCACTTAAACCAGGATTAGATAATACCCTACCTCCTTAATCTTTTTTGCATCACCGGAGCACCTAAAAACCAAACCTGCTATCTCCTCTCTCGTCTTAAGAGATGGAGGAGACTTGGCCATCGCACTGGGGAGTTCTTCCAGGTTAAGCACTTGCCTGCGTGAAGTTCTGCCCTGGGACACTTTTGTGTCCTTCCAGAGCTTTAGAGTAGAAGTCAGGGTAAAACACTGCAACCAAACCACAGCAGCAAATGTTCCTGCACAGGAGACTCTTCATTCTGCATTGTTATATGCAGTTCCTTTGGACAGTAACTTGTGTAAATGGTGATGAGCAGAGCTTTACTTTAAAACTGACTACATAAGCTAAGCTTTTGTTTTGGTAAGGAGTGCTAGTTATATGATGAAGGATGAATATATCTTTTTTTGCTAATAATAAAAGCGTCAGTTTAGCACCTGTTTTACGTATTTTTACTATAACCTGGTTATTGAGCATTCTTGCTGTCTCACCGTTAACGTGCTGGTCTCTCTTATATAAAGCGAGTAGGGATGTCTTTACAGTGTGTAAGCGTGTACGATGTATCACCACCTTTTAGTACAACTCTGGGGATTGAGTTGATCTTGTGCTCCACCGTTCAAGAGACCCGGAATGTTGTTTTCTTCCAGATAGTCTCTTAATTTGGTTGCAGTTTTTTTGCATGCATTCAGGCACTTCTCGTATCTGTGTCTTTTGTAACAAAATGCCCTGCAGTTTGGAAGCTTTGTGGCAGTTAGTTTTATAAATAACGCTGTGTCCATATGGTAAGATGAACAGTCCCGTTATGGAGATTATCTACTAGGAAATCGAGTTTTTGTTTTCTCTTTCTGCATTATTGTTTACGTGATGTTCTTGTCCCTTTTTTTTTGCCTCTGTTTTGCTCAGGTGGCTTCGGTGCTGCTCCAGTGTTTGGCAGCCCTCCCACTTTTGGGGGATCCCCTGGGTTCGGAGGGGTGCCAGCATTCGGTTCAGCCCCAACCTTTTCAAGCCCTCTGGGCTCAACGGGAGGCAAAGTGTTCGGCGAGGGTACAGCAGCAGCCAGCGCTGGAGGATTTGGGTAAGCCAAACAGGGTTTGGGAAAGCAGTAGTCTTGCATGACAAAAACTATTATGCTTAGTTACCTCTGCATTAGCATAAAGAATGTATTCTGTGATTAATTGCTAAGCTCTAAGTGTCCTTGGTTTGTTTGTTTGGTTGTTTTTTAAAAAAATAAATTCAAAAAGGCATAAAGCAAAGACTTTAACCCCAAAGGAAATAATGTGTATGATCTCATTTTCATGCTGAAACTACTATGTTGAATCTTCAGCTTTAGAGATGACGAGGGGAAATATGAGTCATCTCGCAAGCGTCTAAGGGAATGCAGGAGTATTTTCTGTGTGCACACTTAATGAGTTCAAATCTAGGCCTACAAACTGTGCCTAGCAAAGAAAATAATAAATATCATTATCTGTGATTCTGTCTAGCCACCTTATCTGCTTGTGAGATAGGGGCTAAAGATCCTAATGAGAGTTCAGTCTCTTTTCTCACCTGTGGGGGTGGGAGGAAGCACTTGTAACAGCCTGTGCTCCCAGAGCGATTTGTGGAATTTTTTTTTTTGTGGATTTGTGTGAAAACAATCCCACACTGATTGTTTTTTACCTGTTTCTTTACCCCTTAAGCCTGTGCTTGGCACCAGAGTAGACAGCACTTTGTTCCTTATTTTCTTCAGCAAATACAGAATTTCAAACTTTGCAAAGCAGCTTCTGCAATAGGCAGCAAACGCACTTCTTCAACATGGCACTACCAGCAAGCAGCTCTCCTTCATGCCCTACAATTATATTCAGACCAAATAGACCCACTTAAAAAAAAAAACAAAACACCACCAACAACAAAAAAAACAAAACTTCCAGTGAAAAGAGGAAACTGGATGTCTTCCCGATCTTAGTGTTTACATATTTCGCAAGTGTTTGTCTCTAGTTTCAGGAGGAACTGCCTTACATAAAGCGCATTAGAACATGCAGAAGGGTAACTTGTTAATTCCCCAAGAGGTTAAGCAGATACCCATCTGCTGGGGCACCCCTGAGCTGTGGGAGGCTTCAGCTAGTTCTGCTGTGTCCTGAACTCTGGTGCAGCAAATTGGTGAGTCCCTTTGGAAAGGGTAAAAAGAGAGGCAGCTTAATTAAATCCTCACCAAGAAGGATGCGCTTGTAGAGACAACTTAGCTTCAGCTCAACTTTCAGCCATTGTGCTGCTGGATTTTGTATGGAAACTGGATGCGCTCAGTGACAATGTTTGAAGCTTAAAGATAAAATGGGATTCAGAACAAGCAGCAGATGTCTTGCATAAGCAGTCTGCAGACACAAGAAAGATAATTCAGTGCGTTAACTTGTGGGAAGTTTTGAGAATTTCTTCTCTATTAGACAGGTGTAGACTCAGTCTGATATTTTCAGAGTCACATGATGAGGAATTTGATTTTAAAAACTTTAAAAGAGCGTGCAAAATTTCCAGGCAGCTTTACAAAGCTCCAAATCTCACGATAAAATTTTGAGCAATAGTTTAATTCTGCAGTATACTGTATCTCCTGTGCAGGACTTCCTTTCTGCCTTACCCTTGAAGTAAAACTTTAAAAATCCCAAATACAGAGAAGTTACTTGCCAGTACATTGTGCGGTGTTAGCTCGGAGTTCCTGAGAACACCCTGCTACCTTCAATACATGTGATTCGTTGCTGCTTCAATTCTGAAAAATCTGCCTCACTTGATAAATGACTTAAGTATCAAAAATAGAAACCACTATACTTCTCCTAAATCTGCAGTTCAGACTGTGAGCAAATAACGTTTTGCTTTCATAAGCGAACCTCAAGTGCCACTCAATTCTGTTTTGTACAGGAGGTTTACAAAAGACCTGAAAATCTGGGCAAGATAGGTTTGATTCAATTGTTACCAGGCAATGACTGTATCTCATGTCTTTTATGTGTTTTTTTTTTAAAAAAAATCTGTCCATAGTTTAAGCTGTTTCTCTACTTCTACTATGCTTAGCACTTTTCAACAGGCATGTTCTTCTAGGTACAACTGAAAGAAGCAGTTTGAACCACAAGTTTCCTTGTCACTACTCTCAGCTCCGCTTCCTTTCACCGGGTAGACATGATTTGTGTGTTTAGTGGCATAGTCCTGAGGAGATGGAGCACTGCAAAAACCTCTTCTCAAATGCGTCGCCCCATCTTGCTGCTTTTAAAAAAGAACTGCAAAACCTGTTCTGCCCTTGCTGAGAAAACCACATTTGTGGTTCTGAGCTGAAGTTGTCTGCAAGGTACATGGGTGAAGAGCCAAACCAGAGGCGCAGGGGATGGTTAGGAGGGCCAAAGATGCAAAGTCATTGAACTGCCCGTTGTATCTAAGGCTGTACGTGGAAGTAGTGTGTACGGGTGATGGTGTCTGGGATAGGAGAGGTGATGTCCTTTACCAGGTGGATTGTTTGTCACACTGCTACAAGGGGTGTCTTTTATCTGGAGAGATGTGTTTTGATGTGGTGCGTGTTTGTTGGGTTGGTTTTTTTTAAAGTCTGCTAGATCTAGTCTGGTAGAGGTGGGTTAACGTGCTGTCAGGTCATATTTTAAGTCAGAAATGATGGGAGCTAGTGTGAGGGACAGCCTTGCAAAGCTGCTGCACTGTTTGACTTGCCCAACTCAGGGAATAGCTGGCACTGGGTTGGTACCGGTAGCGTTGTGCACTTGCAGAGCTTTAGCAGAGCTGAAAAATTTGTGTCTGTATTTCGTCCAGTTTAAGTTAGAGAAACACTTGAAGCTCATTTTTTGAGTATATCTCTTACCTTCAGAATTGGGAGAATTGGGGGGTGGGGGAGAACCATAATGCATTTCGTGGTCTCATTAGTGTGTCATGCTGATAGCTCTACAATGTCTGGTTGGACAGAGTGGGTGGAGAAAGGAGACCAATTTCCATATATACATTTCTTATTTCAGTCCCCAAAAGCAATTAGGGAAGTAATCCAAAGGGGATGGGGAGAAGTGCCAGGCAGGTGCAGATCTTCAGGAAAGCACTGGAACTGTCTGTGGTTCAGAACGGGCTGGGGAGAGAAAGGGGTTGAGAAACCTGCAGAGGGTTTACGTGGGCAGTGGGTAAGGTACCATCTGAAAGTTGGGAGTCTGGGTTCTGCATCTGGGCTCTGGCCATGCGCAGCTCATACCAAATTCTGCGTTTGCTGCCCTGTTTGTGAAATGTGATGCTGTACTTTTGAGCTTAAAGGGCAAAAACTACACACAGGAGGGAATTAATATATCCCATTTGATGGCTGGAGTTGGTATTTCCAAGCACTTGAAAGTGTACCCTGTGTAAGCATGAACGTATTTGCCTTTCTGCCCAGTGTACATTAAGAATGGGGGCCGAATAGACATTTGTATGTATAATAGTTGTTCCCAAACTAGGAAATCAGTTTCCAGAATGAACAATTTTAAGTATTCATATTGGGTGGTCTCGCTTTTTTCATGTATCGTTGTTTAAGGAGTGCACTGTTATCATTGTGTGTATGGGGACAAGCTTCCAGTGTAAGTGAGAAGATGCTTGCAAACACAAATTTCTTTTTAAACTGCAGGTTTGGTGGTACCAGTAACAATACGGCATCGTTTGGCACGCTAGCAAATCAGAACACCCCGACATTTGGATCACTGTCACAACAGGGTACCGGTTTCGGCACTCAAAGCAGTGGATTCTCAGCTTTTGGCACAGGTGGAGGAGGTAGGAGAAGCTAAAATATAATGAACCTAACAGGCCCCATGTCTCCAGTTGTCCCTGGAACTTGTGTGTGACTCCTCAGCTCCCTGTCAAAAATCATCCTGGTCCTGGTCCTGCTATGGGGAAGGCACTGTGACCTGGAGAATTGAGCTGCAGGGGAGGGTATAGCGTCTTCTTAGGCTTTATCTCATAATTCCATCACTGATTTGCTGTGTGGCATGTCAATAAATCACTCCTCTTCTGCACACCTCATCAGATTATTGCTTTTCACCCCTTTTTGTGGAGTTATTGGTTTTTCTCAAAGGAAAATATTGAGAAATAATGAATACCATGTGCATGGGTATCTGTAAGTAAGTACTTAGTGTCAAAAGAATATGCACTGCAAAACTGAGCTAGGACACCGATAGCCAAATCTTTATCTGATGTGATTCCGTGACGCTGCAGTGATTTACACGGGGTTTAGAACAGAGCCTTTGAGAGAGGATACGATACGGTCATTGGTGGTGTGCCTGTCACCGCTGGCTTGCATTAAGCACAAACTCTATCTTCAGAACGCGGCCCTCTATTTTCACGGAGAGGTGAATAAACCAGGCACATTGTATGCAGTCGCTGCTAATGAATGGACCTAGCTGATTAGCAGTGAAAGCAAAGCCCTCTTAAGAACTGAAGGAAGTCACTTTTCTTCTAGAT
>NW_009650103.1:58026-79925 GCF_000708025.1 Charadrius vociferus
GTCTGTGAGTGGGAGGGGACACTTACTAGAAATCTTATGCACTCATTTTACCTTTTAACAATTGGTTTCCTAATTTTGCGTTTCTTTCAGGGTTTGGTTTTGGATCGTCTAACACGTAAGTACCATTTTGTGTCTAACTCTTCATTAAAAATGCAAGTAGAATCAAAACAGAAGAGTCGACTGGTTTACAAGAGCGAGCTTTCAAAGTAGTAGTAACATACTAGTTCTGATTTCCTTTTTAGTGCCACTGCGTAGAGCTTGAAGTCCAGGCTCTGAACGTGTGCTCTCCAGTGAGGTTAATCTTTCATATAAGAGAGAATTTTCAGTTAGATTGTGCTCCTGTTCCATCTCTCAGGCACATGATGTGTGTGTGAATCTGATATCTACTCCATTTGTCAGGTTGAAACAAGGACTGAAATAAAGTGGTCCCTCTCTGGCTGAATTGAGATGCTGATTTACAGTTAAAGAGCGGGACTAAGAGCTGAGGTGAACTCTGGCACCCGCTCTGCCGCTAACTTGCTGGATTGCTTCTAGCAAGTTTCTTTTACTTTGTTTCCCTGTCAAGTAGAGAAAGCGTGTGTATCTCCAGATGGTAGACTCTAGAATAAGCATAATTATATCTAGTTAGTATGTGTTGATGCAGTCTCAGGTAGAAGATGCTGGAAATACCAAAGTGTTCTTATAATAAGCTTCTGATACTGGGGAGACTGGAATTTTGTTTGATATCCGCTGAATTAATACTGCCTGAGGGAGACTCTAGCACTCATTGCTGTGCTGTTTTGGTTTTTTTTTTTCTTGCTCCACAGATCATCTTCTGGATTTAGCGGATGGAGAAGCTAAGAACATCCTGAGCCCTCCTGTAGATCTGTGCCGTAGCTCCTGCGTTCATGAGTCACCTACACGATCAATATCCAAACAGCTTTTCTTTTAAATACGAGTTCTCAGACTTTTTTTTTTTAAAGAAAAATATTTTGCTTATTTTTATGCGACACTTGTTCTTGCTCTATATTAAACTATTTTATCTGCCTTGATGTTACTTGTGTTGGAAGGGTTTATCTCCCTGGATCTAGAAGAAATAGAAGTATGCTGTGGCTTCCAGCCCTGTACTGGACTTTGCTTTCTGTTGTTCACCCCTTGCCTAGGCAGGGGAGTAGCTCGAGTTAGTTCCTGATATAAACCAGCACATTTTTCATTGAAAAGAATGACTGACCCTCCGAGGCTCTTAAGAAGGGGCTGAAGTTTGCCCTGCTAATTTTAAGTAGAGGATGGGGCACATGCTTATCTCACTGAAGTGCTAAAACTGAGTCATGTGTGAGCCAGAGGCTTAGTGGAGAAGTAGGAAATTATCTGAGAAGAAACTGGCAGCATGCGGAACACGTTCCCATGGCAGTAACATTCAGCAAAGAGGTGGGAAGTAAAAGCTTTCCTATTTTTACCTTTCTGTAAATTTTACAGAACTCAGAAAATGGAACTCAGGTTCTAGGGAAAACTTCTGGCCCTTGAATTAGAAGTGTGACCTCCATCCAGAGGCATTAGTGATTTTGCGGCTTATGGCTTTGGCTGTTGGATTCTACTGTCGGCTACATTTCTTCTAACATGTATGAGATTGTACTTTTTCCCTGTAGCTCTTAGCTTTAGTCGATAACGTTTGTGAAATTCTCATATGTTTATACTTGAACATACTGAGTAAATGTTTTAAAGAATGCCCTGAAGGCATTCTGGACAAACACTTTTTCTATTTGATGCATCTGACCTCCATGAAACCTCTAAATGATGTAATGGGTTTTTGTTGCTCTGTGAAAAGTGCATTTGAAATAACAGCTTATGTATTAGTTGAATACATGCAGATTGGATGGGTTTATCTTGTTGGTCCTATTAGGACATTTTGGGGTACTTTTGCTTTTTCTATTTTCAGCAGAAACATTCTGACGTTTCTTTTTTATTATTATTTTTGTGAATAGTACACAATATGATGACAAGTGTCATTTCCTACTTTGGTGGGCATGTGGTCACTCTTTGGAATTGTAAATAGTTGGTAACAGCTTGTTTTCACATCCAGTGTGATAAACTAAATACTTAAATCTATTGACGGTTCCTGAAGAAATCGCTTTTTTCAAGTGAACCTAAAAAGTTAGTGTTCGTCCTAACTCCTGTCCTACTTGTGGAAAGTGTCCTTCTTCTCTCCACGCCTGGCAGCGACATAAGGTAGGTTCCTTTAAAAAGGAAGACCACTGAAATATGGGGAATATAGTGTACGAGGAGGGCCTATTTTTAGATATGGGGGGGCTTTGCAAGGCTATAGGCGCTAAGGCTTTTACATACGCCCCAGATTTCGGAACCTGGGCACGCCGCATGTCGTATTCGAGACAGCCCTGTCGTCAGGGGGTTGTTTACAACCTCCCCGTCCCTCTAATGGAAGAGAGCGTGCGCCGGCGATCCTGGGACCACAGCGCTGGAACAGAGGAGAAAATTCTCTGCAATTTGCTTGTTTGGAGATGGAAGAAACAGCTGAAGATTGAAGTGTGCCCTCCCAGTACATTCCCCCTCGCTACACAACATTTCTTAAGGCCTAGAGGTGATGCTGCTGTTCTGCTTTCCCTCCTCTTTATAAATAGCAGCTGGCCCAAACCATTGACCTTAAATTCTTTGCATTAATCTCCCCTCGCTGTGGCATGCGACACCTCCTAGCGAGGCCGTATCAGCTGTGCTCCCCCAGATAGCTAATAAACCTCTTGCTAGGGAGAAGATTGGCTTGGTAAGAATGCGCTGTTGGCGTGCTGAGCCATTTAAAGTTTCTTTTTCGGAATGATGGGAGCAGTTGGGGGTTCTCCCTGCTGTGCTGCTCGGTACCTGTTTAACCCCTTTACCCTCTGCAAGTGAAGGGCCATTAGAATTACTCCAGAGCCTGATTGAACGTGCATTTTCTTGCTATGCTTCCAAAATCACGGCTGAAACAACCCAAACCCAACCCCCTGAACTATCTGCCCTTGAGAAACGGGTGCTGCTCCTGGTTTCCATAGTAGCTGCTGGAGGAGCTGAGCAGCGCAGAGAGGCTGATCGTGACCACGAGCCTACAGGAATATGCGCTAAACGTAGCAAAGTCGACTTTGAAAAATCTGCATTTTTATTAGATGACTCAAGGACTTGGCGAGTGCATGCGGTGCTGGGTTGGTGGTTGCCAGAAGCTGTTACAGTCTGTCATCTGGGTTAGGTGGCCTGTGATCTCATGGCCTCTGTCCAGCTTTTTTTGTGGACAGATGTCCACCAAAGAAGAAAGCGACTAACACAGAAAGCCCCTGTCTTGGCAGACACGGTAAAAAAGCTAAGGAGTAGCTGGGCTTGGAGCCCTCGTTCCGTTCGTTGTGTTGTCCGTGCTGCTTAGTCCTCAAATAACTAACAGCAACTGTTCCACGACTGCTCTGAAGGAGCTTATCGTGTTGTCGGTGCTAATGTGGCTGTGCCTTTTTCTTTTCCTGCCGTTTCAGTATGAGAAGAAATCTTCCAAGGCTTTTATCAAAGGTGGATTCTTAATTATTCCTAATTAAAGAACACAGTTAATTTCCCACCCCGCTCTACCTCCTGAGACTACACCATGGCCTCGAGGCAGTGGCAGACCGAGAGCCGGTGATGCTCCGCTGTGGCAGAGCGCTGGCGATGGTGTTACAGACCCGGTGGGCAGAGGGGATCTCCCCGGACCCATGGGGAGACCAGAGCAGGCATTGGCAGGCGTCTGGTCCAGAGACCAGACCAGGCATTGCTGCTTCCCTGAAGGCAACAAAGAAAAGTGCCTTTTTCTGGGAACGGGGCATAATGTAGCTTCATCACAAAGACACAAAATAGAAAGAAAAATTAATTAATCTCCTGTTTTAGAGGTTTTCACTGTATAATACTTGATATTCCAGAATAGGGGTGTGTCGCAGAGTACCAGTGATCTCGGCCATAGCCCTCGTCCGCATCTGTCTCCTGGGAGGGAAGAACATCATTTCTTTGGCCCTTCTGTGCCGCAGCAGTGTGGTGGGGAGAGGCGGCCAGTGGACAAATGCCGGTGGCATCCCTCTGCTGTCGAACCCAGGAGGGATCGCAGGGCTGAACTTCATCCTGTGCTGCTGAGTTATCCCTCAGCTCACCTCGTCCCTCACGGCCACCTCCTCCCCTCCCCCCCCCCAGCGGTGCCGGGGGCAGAGCTGTTGTGCTGCTGACCAAAACCCTCGTGATGCTCTGTGGGAGAAACCAGACGTGTTTCTGACATGACCATCAGCCTCGAGAGCGAGCTGCCGGGGCGCCTTGGGCGGGAGGTGCGTGTGGTGAGTCTCAGGGGTGAGTAGGATCCCTGTGAGAGATGGTGGAGGTCGGAAAAGCTCTGCTGAACATCTCAGACCTGTGTTCCAGCTGTGGGGAGCAAGGAGCGAGGCGGTGGAACGGCGCAGGCAGGTGGTGGCACCACCTCTCCTCCCACCCCTTTGCCCAGGATCCGGGGGCACAGTCTGGGCCGGCGCTGATCTCTGCCCCGTGCCCGCAGTCCCCCATAGTGGTGCCTCCCGTCCCCCCACCAGCCCCTGTGCGGGTCCCTGCTGCTGCAGGCCCAGAGGATGAAGTGATGTTTTATTTATCCCTTCTTGGTTTTCCCCTGTCCTGCCCCTCTGTGTTGCTTTCAGCATCGCTTACAAGGAAAAATAATCCTGCATGAGGCTTTGGCATGAGCGCGTGTGGTAGTGCCGAGGGACTTTTGGTGCCTAGATAAATGTCATGTTGAGCCCCAGGGGCTGGGAAGAGGCAGCCGCAGCTCCGTGGGGATTGTAGAACCACAGAATGGTTTGGGTTGGAGGGGACCTTAAAGATCACCCAGTTCCACCCCCTGCCCTGGGCAGGGACACCTCCCCCCAGCCCAGGTTGCTCCAAGCCCCGTCCAACCTGGCCTTGAACATCTCCAGGGATGGGGCAGCCACAGCTTCTCGGGGCAACCTGCCCCAGGGGCTCACCACCCGCACAGGAAAGAACTTCTTCCTAATATCCCTCGGTCAGCAGCAAGACTGGCCCTATCCTTTCTCCTCCTCACAGCAGCAAGGCCCCGGGGTCTTGCAGCCATCGAGAAAAGACCGACTCTTCCTCACTGCGGGATGAGCTTGGAGGTGTCAGCGCGTTCTTCAACTCTGCACACTTACGTGTGCCCATGGGCTTCTGTCTCGGCTCCCCGAGGGCCCCGCGGTTCCACTCAGCATATTCCCTGTCTCGCACCGTCCCCACCTCATTTTTCCGCAGCTTTCAGTAGGTCACAAGCTCCTTCTCTGCAAATGTCTCTGGCTCCTGCTGCAGAGCCGGGACCTCTCCATACATGCCCTTATCGGGCACACTTTGTGCCGCCAGTGCCTGTACCTGAACTCGTACCGTTCCCTGAACACGAGATAAAATGAAGTGCTCTGGCACTTTTCCTGCGCGCTCACCGCCATGGGTGATGCTGTGGCCTCGGGCTGCCATCCTGCATCCTGCCTCGTCACGGCATCCCATCCCAGTGCTGGAAGGGACGGGTCACCCCCTGTCCCCCCCAACGCTCGGAGCAGGGTGCTGGAGCCGCTGCTTTGGAGTGCTCCTTGTGGAACCTCTCTGCTGTTCTGCTCTGCAGGTCCCAGGAGGTTCAGCGCTTCAAATGCACTGAAACGATGCCCGAACGGCTTCTGAGCCAAAGGTGAAATAAGCTCTTACTCTATTTTGAGGGGAAAATGTGGGACAATCCCAAAGTTACAAATCGTGGTGGGGTCAGAGCCGACTCTCTGGTACTGCTCTGCTGCGTTTGGGCATTTTGCCAGAGCCCTGTACCCAATGGGTTCGTGGGGACCCGTTTACAAAGGTGTTACTAAAGGCAACCTTGAAAATATTGATGCAGATTGTTTGAGGAGCTCTGCAACACATGAACAGTATTTTTGGGGTTTTTTTTAATAGACGCTTCAAGGCTCTTCAGTGCATTGCTAAAAATATTTTGCTTTCAAACTCGAAAACATGAAGAAATAAAATGAGTGTTTGCAGCTGAACAGCTGAACAAGATGTGAGATAGAAGAAGTAGGAAACAAAACCTGATTTGCATCAGCAGAGGGAAGTTCCTGCAAAAAGTTTCGACCAAGGAGCGTGGAGACCAGGGGGTATTTCTTCAAACCAAGGAACTGTTGCCTCAGCCTGCTTAAAACTGAGGTTAGAAAATCACGAAGTCGAGCGACAAAACCTCGAGAAAGGTGAAGTTTGATTTGCGGCCTCAGCGTTCACAAATGCTCTGCAGTAAAGGGCAGATGTTGGTGTTACCTGAAGCCCCAGGACTGGGCTCCACGGTCGCCCTGGCGCTGCTGGGCTCAGCAGTGGTGTCCTTCCCTCTGTCCTCCTGATCCTTCTCAGGGCTTTTCCAAAGTCTCTGTGCAGACAATAAGTGACTGGGTGCTTTCGGCTTTTTCAGGGTGTCACCCAAAACAGCTGTGAGTTGGCTGGTGTCCCCTCTCCACCCCTCCCTCCCTCCCTCCAAAACTAGGACATCTAAATTTAACCTGCTATCAACAGATGAGGCTGGAGAGTTTCCACTGTGGAACGGAATCCCACTCAGAACCTGTCCTCTCCTCTGCTCAGGCTCCATCCCTGCGCATTCCTTTCCTCGAGCCGTGACCTCCCGTACGTCTCATTCCTCCCCTTCCCCTGCAACATTTGGGTTTGCATCGCAGCTACGTGCTGGTGGAGCTTCCCAAACTGACCGTGTGGCTGTTGGGTTTTTTCCATGGGCGCACCCCTCAGTGGTCCGTGGATGGTGGGGCCGGGTCTCCCTGCTGCCCGCCGGCACCGTACAAAAGGCTTGAGAGCGGCAAAGGGTGGCTACAACCTTTAAAGGATGTAACGGGGCTCTTCTTCACTCCAGGGAGATGCAGCGAAGGGTGGACACGGGTGTGAGGTGCACCTTGTTGGGGGTGCCCAGGTAAGGGTCCACCCCCTGTGCCGGGACAGCCCAAACATGGTGTGTCTCCTCCACCCCACCGGGCAGAGGAGGGTCCCGGCGCGCTGGGCGAGAGCCGATGCAGCGGCACGATCTCGCAGCGGGCAGAGCGAGTCTTTGGTGCTCTTTGGAGATGCCTTGATGGTTCTTTGCAGGCTGGATCCGAGAGCAGCAAAACAGCGAAACCACTGAAAGAACGCCCAAAAAAAAAAAAAAAAAAAAAAAAGGGAAACCTGTGTCTGCCTTGGGACACAGCTGGGGGGAAGGGAGCTGGTGGGAAGGGAGCCCGCGGTGGGATCGGCTGGAGCTCATCCGTGGAAGGTGCCAGGGTTGGGCCCTGTGCATCAGGGGGTTCGCACGGGAGCTGTGCCGCCGCATGGCCAGGCACCCCCTTGCTCTCCGAAAACGATTTCGACAGTTTCCTTTACTGAAAGGCAAGCAGATCCTAAACGTGAAAAACGTTTTGGGGAATAACGAGGTGAAGACAAGCCTGGGATTTGAAAACCAGTCGTAGAGCGCAGCTGCTTTTCACCTCTCCTTTGCCCGGGCGGGAAGGGGCACCGCAGCCCGGCCCCGAGCCTGCCCCGCTCCAGATGCAGTACGGGCAGCCAACATCTGACCAGGCTTTTGCTCAATAAGCAAAACGGCGTCAGGAAACTGAACTGTGCGGAAGTTCAGCTGCTGCCTGCGCCGACCCGCTCGGCTCTGTCCCGCCGTCGCAAGCGGCACAGAAGATGCAGGATGTCGGTGGGTATTTCTAACCAGAAACCTCCACGCTCGATCTGATGCGGCGTAAGAGCTGAAAGGGACAGAAAAGGCACTCATGGTAAATAGGGTGTTTCTCGCCGCCCTGAAACGTGAGCGCAGAGGTGGCGGAGCCGTTGGTTTAAAAACAGCCACCACCCAAACGACTCCAGGCAGACACGTTTGAAAACTTCACTTTATTTCTCTCTCTGTTATAAAAGCAGGGTTTTGGTTTTGGGTTTTTTTTTTTGTTTTGTTTTTTTTTGTTTTGTTTTGTTTTTAACATCTCTGTAAGTGTCCAGACTCGGTACATCTCGGTTTTGTTTTCACAGTATCTCTGCAAGACCAAGGACGATTCTTATTGCTGCGCCGGGAGCCGGGGCAGGAGGGACGGCGGTGCCGGGGCTGGGGCAGCCCTCGCTGCACCCCGCTGCTGCTGGACCCAGCTTGCTCTCCGCCGCGCCGGCTCACCAGGTCCCCCCCTCCCCAACGCCGCTTAACGTCGTTAGTGACTCTCCCGGGGGCTGTCCCTCTCTCGCCACGCTCATCAAGGGTAGGAAAGGAGAACCAAAGGGCCCGTGATGCTGCTCGGCGTGTTGGCCACGCTCGACGGTGTCTGCCATCCTCTGCCCCGCCGCTGCCGGTGGGGAGAGGGTGCAGAGGAGGGTCTCGGCCAACTGCTCGCCCTGCTGCTTCCCACCCTGGGCCACTGTGGGCTTTTGATAGCGATGGCCAGGCTACGCTCTCAGCTCCTGTGATGATTTAGGGCCATAAAGAGCTGAGCATCGTTGATGAGAGGGGCGAGGCAGAGACAAGCTCACGTACGTCAGTATCCCACGTTGGTGCCCCATCACCTTCCCATCAACCATCCTTTGTGCACTCCTGGTTCTACAAAAAGCTGCCAGAGAAGGAGCTTTATTTACCTCTGCTTATTTACCACTGTACTCGGTGCAGGACGCCCCAGGTCCCCAGACATTTAAGTCCCCACTGGGACCTTGTCAATCCCCCTTCTAACCATATGGCCATTAACCGGCCACGTCAATAGTGATGTCTATAGCACCTGTTACTCCCAACCACCGTTCCTTTTGTATTCAATCTGTCCCCGTCAGTTTTGTAACGAAGCAGCATTGGAAAAAACACCATTTTTAATCACAACGCGTGAAATCTCAAAAGAGGCAGCATCACTTTTCTATGCCACGTCTGGTGATGCGAATGGAGGTGGAGGGCCACGTTTCAACCTAGGCACGGGATAAAGGCATTCTTTGGGAAGGGAGAAGTCCATGCAAAGCCGACCCCAACGTGAAATTTTAATTTCGTGGTTACTGCTCAGCTGGGTCTGTTCAGTGCAACAGGACGAATTAGCCAGGAGGTTACTATCAAATTGCATGGATGCATCCAGTCCGCCAGGTAGAGGGAGTAGGAGGAACCAGATTTACCTAATGCACTGGGAAACTAAGTTCCAGCGCAAAGCCAAGTGGAAAAGGAGTAGGTGTTCCCTGAATGTGGTTTTTGGTGACTGAGAAGAAATCTTTCCTTGGAATTCCTTCGTGCAGCTAATTAAGACAACTGGGTCTGCTTTCTTCGACCCATGCTGACATCAGTGAGAACTGTAAGTACTCAGCACCTGGAGACAAAGTGAATACCAGACAAAAATACCCCTTCTGCTCCCACCCGCGGGACTGCCCAGAAGTGCATCTAAGCGGCAGCCGAGATGCGTGCAAGCGTTATCAGCTATTCACCCACAGCTCACATCTTGTCCTCTTCTGCATGTATTGCCTAGGAGAAAATACAGACAAGTCCCAAAGGGCTGTGCCAGCAGAGCTATAGTTAGGATTTGAATCCATGTAAGAAAATGGAGTTCAATACAGAGAGTGACTGTGCAAGTCAAAGTCTCCCTAGCTTCATCCTCTATAGCCCCAAAGCCTAGATTTAGGCAACCTTTGGCTCGTGGATTTGGGTTTGATCCAGTCCATTCGTTTGCAAGCTTCTCGTAATGCCGGACTTCCTACCTCGGGGATCTGCCCCTTGGAGAGAGCAGCTCCGTGGCTGAGCATCTCTGGAAAGCAGCGCACGGAGGAGGGCGGGCTCCACCTGGGAATGGGGGTACGGTCGCAGGGCCCCAGGATCCTTGTTTGCTGGTTTGAGACTGTCGTCAGGGGAGGTGGGTGTATCTTCCGGGCATGCGTTCCCCAGGCAGGCGGTGATGTTGAACCTGTTGCCAAAGTAGATGGTGTGGCTTTGGAGAAGCGAGGAAGGAGAATTTCTTGCTGGTAACGTCTGTGTGGAAGATGAAGATGGCAATAGCAGCTAATCTGTGCCTCTCCGAGGGGAGAGCCTTTTGAGCAGCGTGTGTGTGGTGGTGAGACCTGTTCAGACCAGCTCGGCAGGGCCAGGCTTGCATCTGGCACGCCGAGTGCTCTTCAGTCCTATCTCTCGAGGGAAAATTTTAGTAAGAGGAAGAAATGTTATCTAGGGGAAGGAGCCGCCGAGGGAAGGGGAAGTGATCTGCCTTAGGCCATGTGCTGGGGAGCAGGAGAGCAGATCCTCTGCTCCCCGTCCCATGCCCTGTCCTCCAGATGCCACCTCTACTGCAGAACTTCCTCTGCCTGCAAACCGTGCCCCTCCCATTCAAACAGCCCCTCCGTGCCGCCTTCCTCTGCAGAAGCACATACGGTTATCTCAGAAGCCATCTGGTTCTTATTAAAACCCAGAGGTTCCACCTCCTGCCCCAAATGCACCTTCCTTACTGGAGGACCTACGCCCACGGCTCAGGTGTTGCCCTGCCTGCACCTTCTCATGCA
The DNA here is from genome assembly GCF_000708025.1 of Charadrius vociferus. NCBI lineage: Eukaryota > Metazoa > Chordata > Aves > Charadriiformes > Charadriidae > Charadrius > Charadrius vociferus. The sequence goes on from NW_009650103.1 coordinate 68,536, forward strand.
TTACGTAGATGTTTGTGCCATAACCAGGCAGGTTATCGTGGTCCTGTCTGTACCCTGTTCCTGACAGTCCTGTACATCGTGAGGTCATTTGGAAAAAAATCACCTGCTAAGCCCAACGTGATTTGTTATCATGGGAAGAAGAGTTTTTCATAGCTTTTGCTTCTAGTGTTTGCTCGGAATGGGTGCCTGTTATTTTCAGACATGGCTGTTCCTGAATTATGGATATTGCTGGGTAGACTTGGTAGATAAGGATCTGCCCTCGCTTACACCCATGCATCTCCAATGACTTCATAAGGATCCTTTTTATATCCTGCTCTTCTTACAGCACCGTCATTTGGATTTCATGGGAAAACGGGGCAACAGAGCTTCACCCAACAGCAGCTGCTGCACAAACCGTTGGCTCTTACGCCACGAGAAGGTGAGACCGTGGGCCAGCTGGGCAAACACCTGCACGTCCTAAAGACAAACCCAGAAGGACATCTCCCCCTCTTGATTTATGCTGACTCCCAGGGCCACAATTCCAGCTGTGAGATTATCCCGTATTATAGTGCTAACGGAGGCTGAGATCACCAAGTGTAAGCAGCGCAGGCTTGTTCGCTACCCCTTCTGCGAAGCAGGGAGATGGCCCAGTAGCTCCCACTCAAGCAACATCCTACAGCAGGTTTGTTATTTGCATTGCTTTGAAACTGAGATTACTTCCATGCTTCCTTCTTCCAGGTTTTAAAACCAGGAAGACTTTCTTTTTATCACGCTTCTTCCAATTTCATGCCCTTTTCATCCATCAGCCCGTGACACACTGACAATCTATTCCTTATTCCAAAACTTGCTCCCAAAAAATCTGTAGAAAGGACATTCTGCCTGGTGGTGGTTTTGTTGTTGGTTTTTTTTTCAAACATAGCTTTAAGGCAAAAGTTTGGCAATGCAAAGCAAAGTCTACATAAGGCCGCATGACTTGGATTTGCAACTCAGAACCTTACAGCTTAAAAAAAATAAAATCCTTATCTTAAATAGTCAACTTTTTGCTCCAGGAACTTCTTTCGTTCTCAACCAAAAACAAAAAAAAAAGACTCTTTAAATCCCAAATTAAATGTTCTTATTGTTCTGGGCAGTCTGGACAAGCTAATGAGACTGAAGTTCAAACAGTAACTAAAGTAGGGAAGAAAAAAAAAAAGCTATACGGGTAGACATCAGTGTTAGTTTCTTCCCTTAGGAATCCAGTGATGAGACAGACCCCAGTCAAAGGTCTCCTCTTTAGCTTTAGCACAGTGAAATCCGTCCCAATGGGAGAAGGTAGAATGGTTGCATTTGTTGAATGAATAAAAAGTGCATTTTGATTTTGCTCAGATTATACGTGTGTATTCTAATACCTAAGTGATTGTTTTGCTTCGGGTTTTGTTTGTTGTTGTTTGGGTTTTTTTCTCCCTTTTGGTGCCGGGACGCCAGGTTTTATATTATCGATATTTTGGAGGTATCACCACAAGTGGTGGTCCATCCTTTGGCCTCCACATGAGTACCTGAGCATCATTGGCGTTGGGTTTGACAAGGGCACTGGGTGGTATTGGCTCATTCTTGCTAAGGACCTGGGGCTGCTCTTGAGCAGAGGGCTCCTGCAGCTTGGCACGCTGCCCCAAGGGTCTGCTGGGATTTACCTCGATGCCCAGCCTCATGCGCCATTTGATAGTCTGCAAGGTCACCATTTCGTTGGTAGCCGTGTTGGTTGCAACCAGCCAGGTGGTGAAGCTTTGATCCCGGTGAATGCTTGTGAGTTTGGCCACGTTGCTCTCGCTGACGGGCACCGCCCACGTCACGCTCGGGTAAAAGTTGTCGTTCATGCTGATGTTGAACTTGGACTCCTTCTTTGTGGGACCCACAATGGTGCAGGTTTCTGTCGTGTTTCCATACCAGGGATAGTTCACTCCGTCTGAGTCACTGATGGCCTGGATTTTACCCTCCAGTAGATCTGGAAGCTCCCAACTTGACCTGCCATAATCAACAACAAATTATGGATAATGCATTAATTACTTACTTTAGAAACATGCTGAACTTCAAAGAAAGGGAGGGAGGAGTTGTGAATGCATTCCCCTTTGAGCTTTTACTGGAATTTGTGCCTTTCCCACCATCCTGCTGAAAGAGGAACATAGGAAGTTCCGTTCCAACACATGGAAAAACTTCTTTACAGTTGGGGTGACGGAGCAGTGGCACAGGCTGCCCAGGGAGGGGGTGGAGTCCCCTTCGCTGGAGATTTTCAAAACCCACCTGGATGCAGTCCTGAGTGATGTGCTCTGGGCAATCCTGCTTTAGCAGGGGAGTGGGACTAGATGATCTCTAGAGGTCCCTTCCAACTCCGAAAATTCTGTGATTCTGTGATTCTGAGCTCAACCCTGCCGTTAAAACTGTCCGCAAATTTCCAGGATTGATCACAAAAGTCCGTCCTGCTGTTCAACACCACCGAGGAACCATCACCTGGCAGGGCCAGGGCTTTCCTTGCAGGGACCCGTGGCTACCTGGAGTGGTTCAAAATATGTCTGTGTTTAAGTAAGGCAGCAAAGGGTCGGTGCTCAGGAAAGTTCCGGTGTTGCGGGTATCCTCTTGCAGCTCCTTGGCTGTTGGAGCACGGCTGAACACACGGACTCGTTGAGGATCTCCTGACTCTCACGCTGGTGAGAGCGGGGCTCGGCGCTGAGTTTCTGTCTCTCAATAGCACAAAGATCTCCCTTGTCGGCAGAAGAACGGGCAAGCTCAGGAGCTGGCCCTGGGGTGAGGTGACCGAAGACCTAAGCACTGGAAGATCAAGGACTCAACTGGACCACAAAGCTTCCCTGTTGACTGCAACCTCCTGACCCAAAGGCTGCCGCTGCCTTACTCTGTTCTTTCTTTTCAGCCCCCACCAGCAAACACTCATTTTCTCTCTGGATAAGCTACCGTCCCTCCCCGCTGTCTGCCTGGCGCTGGAAGGGTAACCCATCCTTCTCCGGCCCTAGGAAGGACCCAGTTTAAAGGCTGCGCACCGGGCTCCGGGCTGGGGATGGTATTACAGTAATCAGAGAAACCGAGGTCAGCCAGCTTGTAAAACTGCCTGAGCCGGTCGTCTGTGCGCTGCGCTTGCGAGACTGACAGAAAGGTCAGCCTTTCGAGCAAGAAAGTAAGTGGAAAAGGGTCTTCCATCACCTCGTAATGCTGATGTACAACTTGGATTTTATTTTTTACTTTTTTTTTTTTTATTAACTTCCAATTTAATTTTTAAGATTAGATTTGCCAATAGAAGCAAACTACTGTGAACACCTCAGAAAGGGTTAGACATTTGCAGAGTAAAGGCACTAAGATGGCATAACCATAGGCCACGCGCTCGGCGCGTGCCAGCTATTTTAAGGACATTCTTTTAAAAAGCAGGCTGGTAAAGACGGCCCTAACGCACCTTCTCCCTCTTGCTTACGAATCGGCTCTCCCCACCACCCAGAGACGATGTCCCCGCTGTCACAGTGGCAGAGAGGGACGTGTGGCAGCAGCTCGTTCCCAGGGTGGCGTTTGCAGGTGACCCCGCGGTGGGACTGGGACGCTGCGCTGGGCACCGGCCCCCCGAGCCCTGCGGCTGCCGGCTGTGCCACGGGACACGGCTTATCTTGGGAGGGAGACAGAGGGGACGCGCTAAGGCTCGTCAGGGTAACTGTCCCAAGCCTTTAATAAGTCCACTGCTGCAGCTTAAAATAGCCCCTTGAGCGAAGCGGGGGCTGCGGCCGGGCGCAGGCTGGTGGGGGGGGGCACCCGTCGGGCTCTGACGCAGCTTTGGGACGAGCTGCTCCTCTCCACTGGCCAGGACTAATGTGACTGTCTCACAAGGCTGTTCTGATTGTTAATTAGTTAATGACCGTGAAGTGCCTCCATGTTTGTAACCACTGGATCGTTCAGCAGTTAGCTGTAAATGTCTGGATGTAGCTAGAAGGTACCACGGGGGGATTTAAAGATCTTATTTATCTTTTTTTTTTTTTTCATGCAAGTAGGGGTCCTAGCAAAAAAAAATCTCCCCTGTGCCTTGGCAAAGGGCTGCATCACGCAGGAGACGGCTGGTTCACAGGTCGGATGGCCTGGCAGGAACCCAGAAGGTCAAGGGCAAGGCAGGACGAGGGATGCTCCGGGGGATGCAGGGATGCTCCGAGCAGCAGGACGCGGGGGGTGGGGGGGTGGTCAGCAGCAGCCGGGGGTTGTGCAAGGGTGACGTCTCCCCGCACAGATTTACGGGCTGCTGTCAGCTACGGCACAGCGGCTGCAGCAATCCTCTCCTTGAGCTCATAGCCAGCAGGCAGAGGGAGTCCTTTCCCTGGAAGAAAATGTTTAGTGAAGGCAGCCAAAAGGAGATCCCTGAGCAACCCTGCCAGGACCCCCAGCCACTGGAGAGATGTTCATACGCTCTGCTCTCTAAACCGGAGTCATCCTGGCTCACCGCCCCCCGCGCTCGTCAGAGAGAGCGGAGCAGGGAAAGGCTCCGGGGATGTTGGATGCACACAGCCCTCGGCGGGCGCAGGAGCGGAGGTCGTTGTGCTCTGCAGCCCCCCACCTCCTCCCCGCCGCACAGCCCGGCTCTGGAACACCATCTGGGGGCTCTTTCTCTCCCTTTCAGCAGATGGTTTAGGATTACCCTCCATTCAGACAGCGGCCGGCACTCAGCTTGGCTGTCACCCGGGGATGAGATGTGACAATTTCCTGGAGGTTCGCTCTGTGACAAGCGTGGTGCTACGGTGCAGCCACAGCATCTCTGCGGGTGCGGACGTGCCAAACCGGGACTGGAGATGCTACGAGAAGCTGATAACCCTCCTGGGCTGCTCCTGCCTACTCGGGTGAGAGGCTGGTGGGCAAATGGCAGGAGAATCAGGTGGAGGATGCTCAGAAACTGTACGTCAACTGAGATCTGCACATCCCTGTCTTCATTCCCAGAAGACATATCTGACCCCAGACCAGTATGGAATCACAGGACCTTCTCAGGATTTGCCCAAGGTTTAGTCGAGACTAAAAACGTGGAGCTCTGTCAGGGCCCCGGGCAGGTCGCGGAAGGCACGGTGCCGCCCGCAGAGCCTGCGAAACCCCACCGCGAAGTCCAGCGTGCTTGCGAGCAGCGTGGCGGCGGCGTGCAGGGCGGCTCCGAAGAGCGCTCTGCTTAAAAGAAGTCGTGGGCAGGAGCGGGGGGAAGGAGAAACTGGCCTGCGTTTCTTTGTGGAGCACGCTGTGCCCAATTCTAGCGAGTGTGGTTAACCCCGGGGTTTCAAAACCATCACGTTCTGTCTGCGCAGCTTAGAAACGAGAAGAAAAATGAGGCCTTATGATGGTCCCATGACTGGAGCAAAAGCAGAGGCTGCACTGTGGTTTGCTGCTGCTACAGCAAAACCCGTGTGCCAGCCAGGTGAGAGCCTTCGCTTGCATAGTATGTCCCTGCTAAATAATATGCCAACGACTGCCCTTTTGGATGATTTTGGAAAGAACGCTGCGGAATGATCTTTGGCTGCATCAGCATCTTTCCGTGGTGGTGTTGAGCCAAGGAAAGATCAGAAAGTGCCCAGTAAACACTTTGCTGACAATAGCAGGGAAGAGGCGTGAAAAGAAACCAACCTATCTGGTTTCATGGATTCACTATAGCTGATCAGCTCCAAAATCAGTAGATTCTGGCTTGTAATACTGACAAGCTTGTTTCCGCCGCTTCTGAAACCTTCAGAGTCAGTACGGGCACCGTCAAAGACTGGAGCTGCCAACAAACCTCTCAACAAATGTCATCTCGCTACCAGGAGAAGGAACTTTGAGCTTTTTCTTGTGGCACCGCTGTAGCCCGGCTGCTGCCAGCCGAGCAGCTTTATGTCGGCTTTAGCCTCCTCGTTCCCATTCAGATCCGTTTCTTCCCATTCTGTCACACGACACGAAGCCCCCGGCTTATCCCGAGCCCTCCAGATGGCTGCCCCACCATCGCTGCGGTGGCCCGTGCGGTGACAGCAAATCCAAGCACAGCCGCCTCCAGCCCTGCGCGCCCAGCAGTGACATGTGTATAGTCAGTGAACCTTTTCAGACCGGCGCCAGGCACTATTGCATCCTCAGCCCCAATTCCTTAACGCTCCTAATTAGTCACAGGCCAGATGGACTTCATAACCTTCCACTTTCCAGTGCCCATCCTCTCCGCCAGCTCCCTCCAGAAGAGAAGCCCCGCTCAGGCGCGGACTGCGCTCGGCGCAGGTACCGGTGCAACATGTGGGCGCAGTGAAGAGCCGCCTTGGGTACCCCCATCGCTGCCCCGACCTGCCTCCCGCCGCCCCTGCGCCCGTGCTGGTGACCGGCTGAAAGAAAGAAAACCTGATACTCAGAGCTGCTTAATTTTAAATTGTCCTTTACAGAGTCTCGCTCACCTCCTCGGGCACGTCAAGCAATTCAAGCCAGGGTTGTAGCGAAGAACGGGAAGGAAATTTAAGATGTTCCCCAGCTGTCGGAGCCACGCTGCTGTGGTCCCTCTTCCCCCCGTCCTCCAGCCGCACGGTCCTGCCTTGTCGCTTGAACCGGCCGTGATGTTTGATGCACACTGGTTCAGGCAGTAAAACTAGCAGAAAATTGGCATCAAAAGGGGACGGTTTTCTGCTGGTTTAGCTGAGCAGGCTCAAGTCAGACTGGACAACCTATTTAACCAGGCTAAGGTCCGTGCTTACAGCGCAGGTAAGGGCCAGGGGCCATGCAAGGGCAGCGAAGCCTTTTCTTCTAAACCCCTGGAGGGGTACCTCAGTAAATTCCCACGGTGAACTGACCTCCCTTCGCTTCCCGCAGAAAGCACAACCTTTTTTTTTCCTTTGGTGAATCTGGTTTTGATTGTTTTTTCCCTCCTGAGTACTGGGGGTTTATTCTCTTGACAAGTCGATTTCTCGAGTTCATTGCGTCTCTACTGCAGGGCACGGAAGATTTAATCTTGCAAGAACGAGATGCCCGGCAAGGAAAAGCAGTGATGTAGCGCTGCCCAGCTGCCCCATCGGGTCCTCCAGGGGAGAAATATCCACCTGAAACTTCTCCAGATCCTTGGCTGATCATATTCAAACTCTGATTTATTTATCTCTCTGCTTTGCATATCTCCATCTGCACTGCTTCTTGCACATCTCCATGGAGATGAAGAAACAAGGCTGGATAATGCCATTCCGGCGGTGCCCAGCCCCTGACGCGGGTCCCACTGGGTTCTGCATGACCGGGCGCAGAAACCAGCACCCACCCCAGGAGATCCCAGCGGGGACCTGGTCCAGCAGCTCCTGCACCGGTCAGAGCTCTGCAGCCTGACCCTGACACCTCCGGCTGAGCAGCAGCATCCTCCCCTAAGGGCAGAGGGTAAAACCCTGCTCGGGGGCAGCAGTCATACCAGCCATGGGGCCAAACGGGAGCGTGCCCCAGTTCTGCATGGAGCAGGGGGTCAGAGAGCGCATCCCTGTCCTCACGCTGGGACTTTTCACGTTCCCAGCAGCATCTACCGACTTGCCCGTAACATAACGCCAGCATTGACGTGTTATCTGAGCTTTATTTTCCTATACGTTTAAAAATACTGCATTTAGCCCCAAAATTGTCAGTGGCGCTTTAAACGTTGTGTGTCTAAATTATCCCCTCTGTAGCTAACATCCCTATAGGAGCGTTATGCCCAGCTCCATCTGCTCCGGTATTTCTCAGCTGTTTCTGTCCTCAATGTAATGGCCAGCTTATAGACAGCTAACAACTTCGGAGCATAAAAGTGAAAAATTAATCCAAAGCCTGCTCTAAGTATTAATGCTCTGGTTGACCGACTGATTTTTTTATTATTTGGAGTTTTCTGTTTGCCTGTCACCACAGTGATAAAAAAATATGTATGTTCCAGTAGTCTCTTCATCATGGAAAGTTGGGACAAATACTCTGCTGGCATAAATCAATGCAGCTCGGTGGAGGTCAGTGGGATTACGATGAGTTACACCCGCTAAAGGCTTGGCCCATCCTTTCAGACAGGTTTGTGTCCTGTCTCTGTATAAAGGTCTTCCAAAAGCGTGTTTCAACGGCATTAAAAGAGGCCTTTCCTCCCAAACGCCTTTATTTATAGCTTTCAGATGGCGATGGGTCTACAGAAAGAGTACAGAGAGTGGAGGAGAAGACCAATTCCTGCTTATGTTTGGGTAACTTTTTCTTTTTCTTTTTTTTTTTTTTTTTTTAATATCAGTTAAATGTCAATGAACCTCCTAGGGAAAAAAAATCTGTTTCCATGATTTTCTGGCTAATGGCTCTCCTACATCGCTGCACTGTTTAATCCTGACTACGTGTTTACAGCACTTAGCTTGTAGATACAACTTTTCTTGTCTCAGAGCATTCCAGCAAGGGAAGACCATACCAAATCCTCATTTTCAACACCGGGAAACTCGGGTGCAGAGAAATAAAAGGGCATGTTGAGGTTCGCAGCCCACAGCAGCACTGGCAGAACAGCTCTCTGCCCAGTCCGCTATTTCGGTGGATGTGAGCTGTATTTATATACAGTGGACTTTTCTGTTTTCCTTTGCAGCTGGTGGCTGAAGACAGGATTTCTAAATGAGCCTGAGAATTACACATGCAAATCCAAAGGCCTGGAATGGGGAACATCTGAGCAACAAATTGTCCTTGCTAAAGATGGTGTTGGAGCCAAAAAGCCTACAGATTTCGGGCCTGTTGTAAGTACTTTTAAAATCAAGATAAGCTGCTCTGCTCCCTCCCTGAGCCTCACCCCTGGCGTTTGCCCGATGCCCGGTTGCTCCTCAAGGCACTCTCTGTTTGAGCAGAGAGGGGACGAGGGGACAGACGGGGGTGCCAGGCTGTCACTTACAGCTGCTCCTCGGTGTGCCCTTCCCTCTGGTCCACATCTCACAATGCAGATTTGCTTTACATCGGAGATGCTGAAGCCGTGTCCTCGGCCGGGCTTACAGGCAGAAGCCAGGGAAGAAGGGCCGGGGCGTGCGTGCAGATGTTCAGGCCTTCAGGAGGGCGCTGCATTAAGTCAGAGTTTTTCCTGATCTCCAGCCCTACTCCGCGGTCCCATCCTCTTTCAGTTCTCCTCATTCACCATTTTTTAAGCCACCCAGAATGCCCCCCGAGGGGCTGAACCGGCATCCCCCCGACACAGGGCACTTGGGATGCTCAGATGGGAGTGATGCTTAGACCTGACCTTCCCGTCCTTTCTCCCTTGTCCCCAGAGACCGGGCAGCATCAGCACCTCCAGCCACCAAACCATCTGCCAGCACCGGGCTCTGCGGTCAGGTTTTGTCCCCGTGGCTGGACAGAGAGAGTTGTGTCACACCGAGAGGCTGCACCCGTGCTGCCCAGCACCGTGAGTTGCAGAATTGCTGTTCTGTGCAGGCATTCGGAGATCAGGTGCTGTTACTGATTTAAGGACGGGCCAAAGCCTGCAACAACATTTGGTGAACAAACTGGTGGGGCACCGGGGAGAGATGACTTTTCACAGTAGGGAGGTGACATTTTAATTTGACTCATTCCTGTCTCACTATGACTGTCTGACCAGTAACACGGGGTTTTTGGTGAACAAACAACCCCTAGATTCCCCCTGCCTTACATATACACCTCCGTATTCCCACTTTTACATTACCCAAAAGGAGGGTAATGTGAAATTTTCACCCTGCTCCAAGGTGACACAAAAGGTTCCGTTATCAGTGGGTTAAATCCATCATGTTCTCTCCCTGTGGGCTGCCTGCTCCCGTGGGCAAAGCAAGCAGGATTCCTCCTGTGACGTTAAAGTGCATTCCCAAAGCTGGTGGGCTACCGAGCTCACAGCCACGGCACACTGCAGCAGCAGCACAGCACGCTGGGGACGGCACCGCGCCACAAGTGTCAGCCCTCGGGTTTCCCTGGGGCTCATCAACGCACAGTTTTACCCCGTAAGGGATGGGGAGGGATGCCGAAGAGAGGAGCTGGCCATCGGGGGAACCCCTCACGGAAAACACGTATCAGAACAGGGGTGCCCACGGTGGCAGGGCTGACCTGGGGTTTCAGGATCTCCAGCGCTGCTCAAAAGCTGCTGTGAAATACAGTATTGCTTTTGGGTTCCTAACAGAACGAGTGGGCTTCGGTTAGGGTTTGGGCACATTCCCATTGTAAGAGAAGAACACCCACTCCTTTAAAAGGGCAGGGACAAGCTCTCCTGTATTTTAAACATATGAGAAAGTCCTGTTAAGTTTCAGAAGAACTGGGTTTTAAAATCAAACCAAACGGATTATAATTTTTGGCTTAACCCAGTATTTCCCAGCCAGGCCATGGTTCTCCCACTCTTCCTTCCCGCTAGGCAAACGCACCCGCACGCGCTCTTGGAAATACTTACATTCCCTGTTCCCCATAGTGATTGTAAAATTCCATGTGGCTGCAAGCCTGGATCCAGCCGACGATCCAGGTCTCCTTCTTGGGAATAGGGGGCACCAACACTTGCGCAGAGGCTCGGAAGTGAGGGGTCCGGTAGCGCAGGACCACGCTGGAGGACTCGTCGATGCTGGTGGGAATGGGATCGATGGAGGCTTTGACTTCAATCACCGAAATACTTTCCCGGAAAACTTTGGATTTGCAGCTAATACTCTGAATACAGCCCATGGCATACCCCGAGTACAGTCCGACGCAGCTCCTAGGGTACTCCAGCAATCCTGGGGAATATTAGGCATTGAAATTATCTGGTGCTAGATCAATTACAGATCTTCTTGGTTTGTAATCTCAAAACTGATATCCATAGGATAGAAAATTCATCATGTAACGCCTTAATTAGAGTATCTGTCTTACAAGTACTGCTCCTATTTTGAGGTTAGCTGCACTTCAGAAGCAAAAGGGCCTTTAAGATTTTTTTTTTTCCCCCTTTTAACGACCCATTAAATCTCTCGCTCAAACAGTCTTTGGGTTAAAAAAAAAAAGGTCTCTTGAGTTCAATAAATAACGGTGGTGTTCTTAGCTGATATATTTAGTCCTTCCTTTCCTCAGATGCGGTCTGTCATTCACCATCAAACATAGGACTAGCCGGTATTTCCCTTTATTCTTTGGATGAAAAGCAGAATGCTGATAGACACATCTATATAAATAATGAAATAGTTTTTAGCCCCAGCTTGTCACAACCGGTGTGGATTTCCACTTCCTGACTTGCAGTTGTTCATAACTTCCTTTCGCACAAAATTACAATAATAACAGAAAGAAACGACGGGTGGAAAAAGCAAAAAAAAAAAAAAGTAGCCAAATCTCCGATTTTTGGAAGCTCCTCCGCCAGCGATGTCAGGGCTTTGGGTCTGATTTTTCTCTCTCTCTCTCTTTTTTTTTTTTTCTTTTTATTCTTTCCCTTAGAAATAGCCGAAACCATAAAGAACAAACCGGAGGTCCTGGTGGCGCAGGCGGGGGCTGCGCAGCGGGGCAGG
>NW_009650103.1:80673-83029 GCF_000708025.1 Charadrius vociferus
CGGGATGGGCGGCAGGTCCCGGACAGCCGCCCCCCCCCGGCTCTCCCTGCCTCCCTCTCCTCCCTCCTTCGCCCAGTCCCATCCCTCCCCCTGTATTTCGCTTTTAAACTGCAGCTGTTGAAGCTAAACCTCCTTTGCAACAGCAGCATTTCCTCCCACACCTCCGTGAATTGTGGGTAATGTAGTTTTTTTTAGAAACCTATTTTTTCCTTTCCTTTTTTTTTTTTATTTTATTTTATTTAACTGCAGTGTTTTTCAGATTAGGATTTTCTTTTCCCAGCTGGAGCTTGGTTGGTAGATTTGGTAAAGGGACAGTCTCCTTATTTGCAGAACCTATGGGCTGGATGGGCTGTGATTCAAGCAAGGCGAAACGCAAAGCTCTCCATAGCAGCAAAGGGACTGAGGAGTAGCTGGAATAGAGCGAGAGAAGTGTCTAAGGCAGCAGTAGCCTGTGGGAAAGTTGTAAACTTCGATTACAGTTTTAGGAGTAACGTTACTGGCTGGTCCTGCTGACCATCAGCCAGCTGAGCATCCGAGTTTCAAGAGCTGAGCACCAGGTGAGCTGTACATGTCCAGCTTTTCGGTAGTAACTGCTGTACGTCGAGCGTTACGCAGGGCTCTGGGTGCGCGTGTCCTCCGTGACTTGTTTCTAAATAGGAAACCTGGGGAACGGAGAGGTAGAAATTGCTTTGCCGGTGCCGCTTGCGCTATGGTACAGCAGCACAGAGTTAAGTAAATGTTTTTCAGTCCTTCCCACCCCGCATTCTCAGCAGGCTTGATTAGCTCACGCAGTGCCTTGCGTTTTTCAACACTGTGCGCTTGCTGTCTGCCCTCCAGCAGGTAGGAGAGACTGGAGCTACTGGGTGATCCTGACAAGTGAACGCCACAGGACGGGGGGAGGCAGATTTGCTCCTTTCCACCCACAGCAGGTGGAGAAAACACAGTATATTGTTATGTTTTTCTGGTACGCGTTTCTCAAAGCGTTGGCTAAGAATTTATTTAGACGTCACAATCTCTGTGGAGGGCAGGATTATAGCCACTATAGCCACTAGCCCTGCTACAGATAAAAAAACAAAGAACACACTCAAGCTACGAGCGAGCAACTTACTACCGTGTAGTGTAAGAAAGAATGAAATGAGCATCTCCGAATGAAATATCCAGTTGCTTCAGCAGCCTCCAGAAGGTGCTGAAATACTTTGACATTTCCAAGACTCTTTCACACTTTTCAAACAAGCTTGTCACAGTTTCTCAGAGCATTATGAATCTGGTGAAACTGCATATTCTGCAACTCCAGTTTCACTGAAGCTTTAGCCAGGTCTTGCTTCAACTTGGCTGTGTCTGGTGTTCTGGTCAACTAGGAAATTGCATTATCTCACTCTAATTAAATCAGCTTTTCATCTTCAGCTGGAGTTTTCTTTGGATTTTGGTCGTGCCTGTCTCCTTCGCGCTGCTGTGAGTGATTAAGGCATTAGCACGCTCCACCCCAGAGTGGCTGCATTAAGCTGTGCGCAGAACGGTTCCCGTGCCCGAGAGCCTGGTGCTCGCTGATGGAATTGCTGGAGATGTGAGGCCAAGCTGCAATAAGTAAGAATTAGGAGTGTCTGGCGATGCTGTGGGTTGCGTTTTCTTCTGCTGCTCGTTTGATGAACTTGTCCACGTCTCATCGTAGCACGGCCGTGCTCCGTTCCTGCTGTTGCTGCCCCCGGCATCGTGGCCTGCACTGTGCCTCCACGACCTTCCAGCACGTTTTCCAGGCTTACTGACAGGCAGGGTCTCCCCTTCACCATCTGAGCAGCGGCAAGTAACAGCAGCCCACCAGAGGCTGTGCTGTGCTGTGCTAATGGGCCTGACTGGCACCGCTGCGTGTGCCGTAAATACTGCAGAATATTGTATTTTATTTTGGCCAAGCTTTCTTTTTCGCCCCTAGAAGAATCCCACCCAGGAGCGTGCAGGTTTGCTCCCGAGCACTTCGGCTGCGAGCGCTGCTTCTTGACCAGCTGCTGCCAGAGGATGGGGGGCACCCAAGCTGCCGGGAAATTGCGGCGAGAGGGGGGCAGCCCTGGGGACTGCAGCACCGCACGCAGGCAGGGGGGGGCGGGCAGGGGGGGGAACACAGCCGGGGCCGAGCGGACGTGGTGCGTGGAGCATGCCAGATTTGTCCGTCTGGATTTGTCCGTCTGGGTGTTCTCCAAGGCACTTGATGACCCTCATGGATCGTGTGTCAGGCCTGGAATAGCCCCGCCGGAGCAGGGAGCCTGTCTACAGGTTTAGCAGGGGTATTTATAACCCCCTGGGTTTGTGGCTGTTTTGCGAGCAGAGCGCGTCTCCTCTAAGCTCGCTGCGTCCCTTCCTCCAT
>NW_009650103.1:83054-96740 GCF_000708025.1 Charadrius vociferus
GGTGGCCCCAGGCCTGGGATTGGGGACCTTTCCCTCCCAAGCTCCGTTTTTCCGCTGGGACAAGCGGTGACAGCCCGCCTGGCTGCAGGAGAGACCAAATTGCTTTCCTTTCCCGCTGCCCTTTCGACAGGGGGTTGCTGGCACTGCCTCCGTCCCACGCTGCCCGTCCTCCCCCGTCCCCTTCCCGCCGGGGACTGGTGCTGGGGAGCAAAGCTGGGCTCCCGCGGGGCGCCCGGGGCAGCTCTGTGCGTAAGGCAGAGAAATTCCCCCATATCGGTGTCGGCAGAAGAGACAGGCACCAGATTAAATTAACTCCCAGGGCTTTCAAGGTATTTTTCCCCCCTTCCCCACGACAGCTCCTGAGGAACATGCTTAGCAGTAGCTCAGCATCCCCGGCGCAGGGCGGGATGGGAGGGACAGACCAGTCTCCCCATTTCTGCAGGCTCCTGCCCACCAGCGCTTTAACCCGCTGCTCGCAGACGTTTGCAAGGAGCCCCACACTGCAGCAGCCGTACATGGAGCAGGAGAAACAGGGAGGCCGTCCAGCGGGGAGGTGACGGCTATAGCCAAGTTACAGCAGTGCCGACGGTTATCTCCCCGGCTGATGTCAGGTGGACTGAGATTTTCCACATGCCTCGGAGCCGGGCAGCGGGATGAGGGCAGGCAGATAGGGATGGGGCGCTGAGTTCCCCGATAGCGTGAGAATGGCACTGCGCAGCCGGCGATCAGACGGGAGGTGGTGGGTGTCGGTGATGTGGCAGCGTCTGCGCACGCTCCTGGGCTGCCACAGCCCCAAACGGTACCTGAGCCAAGGAGGGTTGTGGGTTTTGGGCTGGGTAAGGGCTGGAGTGGGCACGAGCTCTTCATCATCATCACAGACTAGGGGTAGGTTCCTGGAGGGTGTGATTCAGAAATAAATTGACGTGTATTATTTTCCTTTGATTCATGACGCCCCCCCCGTCATGAATCAAAGGAAATACGAGCAAAGCCCAGGAGGCTCCTCAGGACCTCTGGCACTGGCTTGGCCAAGCATTGCCCTCGCCTCCGGCCCGTCTGTCTGGGAGATGGGCACAGGCTGGATGCACAGTTCATCGAGAGGCTTTTCAGATCTACGGACAAAAAACGTGAAGAAAGTGCAAAATTTTTTTTATTATCTTAGAAAGCCAAGAACCACCTTTCATTTAGCACTTAAGCTCTCCAGTGCATTTTGGACAAGACCTTTAAAGATACCTGGGCTAGAGTACCTGTACAAACACTGACCTCTGTAACGGGACATTTGTGTTGGCACATGTCACTGCCACCAAGAGACATGCCTGTTCTGCGCCTGGCTGCAATATTCATGTTTTCCATTTCTCTCTCCATGGGGGATTTCCAGCTTATTTGCATAGGAATAATCCCATTTCTTGAGCGTGTGGGTGCTGCGGAGCCACGACAGCCCATTGCCCAGGGAAGGTTGCTCGGCCATGGCAGCCCAGGTGGATCTGGCTGAGGCGGTTGCTGCTGCGGACTGCTGTCCTTTGGGCAGGAGGAGCTGAGATGGACGGTCTCTCCCAGCGGTGCTTCAGGCTTAGATCCCCGTGGTTGCGGTTCGGGGACTGTAGCAAGGTCGTTCAGACCTGTAAACTGGAGCTGCGAGCGCAGACGGGATGTTCTTCAGGTCTCACCAGCACTGGTGGTCAGCGGGTGGGAGATGTCTCAGAGGGGCTCACCCCAGCTGGGGTGGGAGCAGGGAGGCAGGAGGCTGACGACAGCCGTGCATGGACCAAGTGATGGAGCACAAGGTGCCGAGGCAGGAGGGACAGCAGGTCTTCCATGTCCTCTGCAGGACTGCTCCCCAGGGCCTGCCATGAGCCTTCCTCCTCCCCGTCCCATGGTGCGTGCTCCCCTGGAGCCGGTACCTGCGCTGCTGGTCACACCGGCAGCCTGGGGACGCGGGCAGCGCCTGCCACCTGCTCTCAGTGTGGGAACTGCGATGCTGGGTGACACGGCACAAACACGTGCGGTATTGAGGCCACGCTCAGCGCTGGGGGCAGGGAATTCATTAGCGGCACCGTGTCTCTTTTAATCAGGAGGCAGGTGCTGCTTCTGCTTGAGCCGGGAGCGGGGTGAGTGATGGAAGTCGCTGCAGGGGCGCACCCTGAGCGGGGAGGGAGGATGGGGCTGGTGATGTTTGACAGGTATCCGTACCAGGGAGAGGATGGCAGTGTTTAGGGTGCCTTAGCAGGGAGGTGAGATGTTGCGGAACAGACAAACGGAGAAGGTACCCGGGGAGAGCCCCGTGGGGGGAAGCCCCCCAGCAGTGCCCAGCCTCGGAGCCTGCAAAGCCAGGCGGCACAGCCCGCCGAGGAGCGATGCCAGCTGCCGCGGGGAGGGGGGGACGCCGTGATCTCCACCAGCTCCGACTCGCCGATATTGAAATGTGCCTCATAGTGCAAAAAAAACTACATTTCCCAGTCTCCCTTGCAGCCCAGGGGACTGAGCAATTGGCAGATTTAAATAGACCAGGCTAGAAGCAACCAACCTTTGGCACAACGCTTTTCCCTCCTCTTCTTCCAATCTATTGGCTGTTTAACCTTTTTCACTGGCACTGGAGTGGCTGCCAAGCCTGGCATTAATTTTCTTTCCAAGCTTGCTAGGCCCATGAAGTAAACAGCCATGTGCATTCCTTACTCTATATTTAACAGCTGCAGTCTGTTCTGGGGGCAACTGCAACAGAGGGGGACCTTTGTAGCTTCCCAAATTCGCGGCTCGTGAGGGTGGGAGTGGGGGAAGCTTTCTGCAAGGAGAAGAGGAATTTCTCTCCTCCCCGGTATTTGCAAAGCAGGTTGTGTTAGAGAGAGACTGCAATGCCAGCATCCCAGCCGCGGTCCCGGGCAAGAGACAGGAACAACGTCCTCAACAGGGCTGAGTTCCTCTCCCTGAATCAGCCCTTGAAGGGGAACCAGGAGAGCAGGAGCTCCGGCAGAAAGCAGAGCGGTCAGGCCGGGGCAGCCGGTGCCCAGAACAACAACCCCAAGGAGCGGAGGCAGTCGCAGCAGCTGCCCGAAGAGGACTGCATGCAGCTCAACCCCTCCTTCAAGGGAATCGCCTTCAACGCCCTGTTGGCCATCGATATCTGCATGTCCAAGAGGCTGGGGGTGTGTGCCAACAGAGCCTCCTCCTGGGGTGGTGCCCGCTCCATGATTAACCTCCTGGGGATAACGGGGCACGGGATCCCCTGGATTGCGGGCACCCTCATCTGTCTGGTGAAGAGCAGCACGCTGGCAGGCCAAGAGGTCCTCATGAACCTGCTGCTAGGTGAGTGGCAAACCTCCCTCCCCGCCGGGAAAGCCCAGCCCTGGTCACAAGGGACAGCGGCAGCAGGACTCCTCCTCTGACGGCTCCCAGCCACCGATGTGGTCAGGAAGCAGGGAGTGACCTTTAGGGTGAATGCCGCACTTATCAGCCGTTTCGATCCTGGGTACCATGGGTGATGGATGTAGCAGAAAGTTGTTTAAGAGGGATGGAGTAATCCTGGTAGCTGGTGACACCCACGGAGCAGGGGCAGGTCCCCAGCTCTGCGTGGGGGCAGGGTTGTCCAGTCAGACCAAGGAAGTGTCTGTGATGTGCAGGTAGATAACAGCAGTGATGTCTTGTTTAACCTATGGTCATCTGCCTTGGTGGTTTGATAGGTGAGGAAAACATGAAGATTTTAATCTTTGATATCTGGATCAATTCCTGAGGATATCCTTGAGAAAAAAAAAGATTTGCATCCCCTCACCACCTTCTTGAACAGACCCTGGCTCCATATCTCAGTTGCCATGTGATGGAGTCCTGTCTCCTTCCCTGCTGTGGTTTGCTCTAAAAAAATTTCCCTTGAGGACCTTTCTTGCTGCTGTCCCCATTTCCATGCGCTAATTTGACCTCGAGGCTGTGCATGCAGGCTGGGAGCTCTCTGGCTCTCCCGCTAGGCCTTTCTTGTGTGGTGGTCGGTGTCCTTGTTTCTGGAGGTTGGCATGTGTTAAAGGAGTTGCCTTCTGAGCTGAGCAGGGCCCATCCCACCCATGCGGACTGATGTCCTACCAGTGACCAGGCTGAGCCCTAGGCATGACTTGCCTTAGATCCTGGCCTCAACCCACCTTGGCCGTGTCTACCTGAGGACCTTGCTCTTCTCTCTCGTCTGTCTTTGGCATGGGGTCAGTTATATACTTTTCTTTGTGACTAATCTCATCTGGTTGTCATCAGCCCTAGTGTTTCACCCTCCCCCAAAAAACAGCAATCGGAGCTCCCGCTTTTGGTTGGTACGAGAAATTGAAAACATTGAATTTAGGCCTTCGCTTCTCAGGCAGCATTTTGGGGGGACATAGGGACATGTTATCTCAGAGGCACCTCAGGAAAGGGACATCCTGTCCGCAGGGGCTGACTGTGACACTACGTGGGCTCTGTAACATGGTCTCAGGGCATTTTTCACAAGTTCATCTTTTGGAGAGGGCGAAGATTGTGCCGAACTGGCTTGAAAAGCACAGTGGTAGCTGCCTTTTCTCCCCTCTGCCTTTGAAAGAGACTGTCCTCGTGCTGTGACATCTAATGAAGGGAGGCCATCACGGGGAAGGAGCCAGAATAGCATCGGCGTGATGCAGAGCCCGCCGACGTCAGCAGTTCTTCCAGGGGCTCCTCGTTGCGCTGGGTCAACCTCTCACTGAGAAAAGAAGCTCCATTTAAAAGGGCATGAGGATGAAATAGTAGGTGACTAACATCAACCGGCAGTTTCCAGATGTCTCTTGACCTGAGAGCCTTTGACGGTTTTGGAGTCTGAAAACTCTGACCTGAACCTGAACCTCTTTGACTCCAAAATATTTGAGATCTTCATAAAGAGCTAATGCCACCTTTGGCTTTAAAACAAGAAAGGTTTTCTTGACCTTCTGTTGCCATGTGAGGAGGCCAAATGCGAAGCCGCCTCCAGGTTGTGTTGAAACTTTGAGTATCAGGTGGTCTCGGGGAGAGCTCAGCCCTGCACCACTACCTGCATCTCCAGGCCTCCTGAGCTCAAATGTGGTGCTTGGGGACAACTTACGGGGTTTCTGAAGTCTTGCTTCCTTGCCTAGACACACCACTCCCATCCCTCTTGGCCTGCCAAAAAAAGAAAACAGTTAAATTGTGTGAAGGACTAGTTCACAGTGTGACTTGACAGCTCCGTAGGTCTGGCAGTCTGCAAAGAGCTCCGCTTTGCCCTCCGAGGAGACAACACTGACTGGTGGGACTGACCAAGGTGCCCCGAGCCTCTCTTGTCAGAACGTCCTCAGCAGGACTTGTGTCACCCCACAATGCGGGTCTCTACTGTGAGGGTGGCCTTGGGTTGATATTTAAGATTGCAGTCAGGAACTCCGAAAATCTGAGTAGCTTCTGCCGTAATACCTGCATTGCTGATGGAGGAAAGAGTCCGGCTGAGGAGCGTGGGGCTGGTGGACCTAGACAGATCCCATGAGAAGAAGGGTCTCATGAGTAAATAGGAAGGGTATGGCACTACTGCTGCATCTGGCATCCTCGGTCTCTCTTGCTGCCGTGATCCTGTGGTTCAAATCCATCAGGATGTGGCGTAAAGCTCTCCTGCGCAGGGACAGGTCAAAGGGAAGGGGACCTCCTGGTGCTTGCCTGGTCTCCTGGGAAGAGGGAAGCCGGGAAGTTGGGGTTGTCTGTGGTACCCCTTTCGTTACCTCTCCTGGCTTGCCTCCCTTCCCCCTACTTGCTGAGAGTTTGATACATCAAGCAGAATTTCTGATGCAGTCTCTGGGCAGGGAGCCAGCCCATCATAGAGCACTTGTTTAGGATTTGCAATCAGGCTTTCAAGGCGAGGAGACAGGAGACTGCTGAAATGGGACTGGGAACCTGGCAGAAGCACCACTGCAGATGGAGGGGGGGCACTCACGCCCGAGGAGCTCTTGGCAGGAGCTTTGCCAATACATGCGGGAGCATTTCGGGTGAGGGGGCTCTGACCCTGGGATGCTCCATCCATCCCAACTGCAGATGTTGATTAGCAACCCCAAGCAATGTTTTCCCTCCATGTTTGTCATCTGTGATGGAATTTATTGATTCTCCTTCTCATCGTAATCTTTTCCAGCAAATGCCACACAGCCAGAGAAGCACGCTCACAGCCTGTTACTGAAAAGATGGAAGAAATCAGATATCTGTGCCCACTGTAAAAATCCCTCTGCCAGAACGTGCTTTCAGGAAGACTATCTCAGCATTGCCAACCCTGGCCCTTGAAGAGTCAGGAAGAAAGTCTGCAACCCCCGGCCAGACTGAGGAAACCATAACTCAGGAACCCACCCACCCCCAGTTTTAGAGTTCATTTTATTTGTTTGCCGGTGTTGGAACTTTTAGGACTGTTCAAGTTTTCTCTGCGATCACAAGGATTTCATGAAAACCGAAGTGCTTAGAAAAGAATTTGAACCTTGCAGTCAGGCTTTCAAGGGGAAAACAGATATAAAACTTTCACTAAAATTCCCAGATCTGCTCCAGAACCAGACAGAAACTCCATTAAACCCTGAGGGAAGCAGTGCCTCGGTTTCTGGTTCTGATCCATCTGGTGAGGGTGTGGATCCAAATTTAGTGATTCATTGACTGCAAAGCCAGCAAAGAACATTTGGATCATTGATCTAACCCACGGCAAAATACAGGCTGTAGCACATCCCTTAATTTATTCCTGTTCAATTTGTTAAGGGAAAAAACCCAAACACTCAATCTGATTTACAATTACAAGTGAGGGTGAACTTGTCAGAACCATTTCTATATTACTGCAGTGGCAGGTATTCTCACAAGCACTTTGCTCTCAGTTTGACTCTCCTCTTCCCTCCGTTGCGTCTGCATACCCTTGCCTCTTCAGCTGAATAGCTCTCTTTTAGCCAACATCTCTTCTGCCCTTCAATATTTTGGACAGTGCTCAAGTAATTTCTTCATCTCCTTTTTATTAAGCTAAACAGATTGATCTCGTTAGACTGATGGTCTTTCCAGGTCCAGGCACCTCCTTACTGCAACGGGAAGGGAACATGGACATCTACCCAAATTGGTGGTTCTGGTGAAGTCCACCGATTGTGTTTCGAGCCAAATCTCCACCTGACGCAGCAAACCCTGCTTAGTTCGCTGCAGCCCAGCTGCGTGCCTTTGCTGTTGGAGGATAGCTGCCTGGTTAACCCTTGCACGTAAAATACGCGTTTGTGCTCGGTTTGAAATACCAGCCCTTAACTGGTTCTGCTTTGCTTTCTGAAATAGGTACTCAGACTAGGAGGAGAGAAAGCTCTGGTCTTCTCTTTGCTTGCTGCGTCCCCTGTGTCCAGCTGCTGTCTCAGTGACACAGGTCCCAGTCCTCATCCATCACCAGCTGGCTCTGCATCCCGCTTCTGAGGGGGAAGTCGGCTCTTTGGTGCTGTCACTAAGCATTTATCACCATCAAGTAAAGCAGTGCCGCGGGCTGTGGTCGTATCGTTGCGAGCAGCGTGGCAGGCTGAGGATGGGTGGCTTGCCACAGGAGGAGGACAGGAGGGGAGCCCAGGGTCACCTCTCCCACTCCTGAAGGTCAGCAAGAAGGCAGTTCTTGCTGTCTCCAGCCTTCTCCCTGAATAGCGACCTAGCTTTAGTCTGACCGGGAACCACATGATATTCTGCGGCATAGTCCCATGCAGAGCTGTGACTTTATCCTGAGCCATAGATATATTTATTTAAAATATATATATGTGCATTTCTAAATACATATACATGGCCAGGACTCTGCAGTCTCACCCCAGCAGTTTCCAAGCAAGACCAGATTGGCAGGAAAGCAGTGGGTTAGGAAGGAAAGAGAGCGAGAAATGCCTTCACCAGGGCCCTCGAGACCCCGCTGACCTGCTCTAACAATAGGGAGGTGCTCCAGGTATTGTCATGCTTCTCTTTGGAGTCTGTGCGGTGAAAATCCAGACAGTACAGCCCGTTGCTTGTAAAGGTCACCGAGTAGATTAAATGCCCGGGCAGTACGGAGAAGCTCGTCCCGTTGAGCCTCGGCAGCCCAGACCCAGCAAAGAGGCCGGGGAGTTGCACGGCAGATGGATCCGTCCGTAGGCAGCAGAGCTTGCTAAGCTGAGAGCCCCGGAGATGGTTTGGGGCCAGATGTATCTATTTTTTCCCTCTCTTTTTCCCACTGTGAGGCTGGGGATTTTCTGAGCTAGACAGGGCAGATGATGTTTCGGCAGGGAAGGGGAGAGCAGCTCGGGAGCGGGCGCCCGGCATGAACCATCCCCTCCTGGTAAAACCTGGCATGTGGAGGAGGTTCAGCCCCTGTCCTGCTCCCCTCCCAGCCCTGGCAGTGCCCACTGGGATCTCAGCACATCTGCCCAGTCAGCTGGAAACGCTTAAATGTCAAGTAACCCAACATGACTGACCCACGGTAAGTGCCAGGCAGAGGGAACGACACAGATGCCCACTCCCTGCATCCAGCATCTAGACGCAGGTCCAGCCTGGCAGAAAATATTCCCCTTCATCACATCAGGCTGCTAATCTGCCTCTTGTTGTCCTGCCCAGATACAGCAGTTGGAAGTCCCTACTCCTTTGGTAGGTGCCATCCTCAGCCTTCATCCCCTCACAGCTGATGAGCTCAGGCATCCCTGAAGAGCAAGCGATGCCCAGCTCTGCCGGCTTCCCTGCCCCCCTTCCCTTCCTCGCCTGCTTCCTCTACAGCAACCGTATACCGCTCACTGCAGGGCAGGCTGGCAACTCTGCAGTGTCCCTTCAGGTAAAGGACACAGTGACAGGCTGGGACCCATTTGGCTGTGGCTGGAGCAGGCAGGGGGGTACTTCCAGGGATGCTTGTAGGGTCTCTATCAATCAGACCTGTGGTCTGCTCAGCCCCCGGGTACCGGGCAGCATGGAGGAGCTCAGGTCCCGGCTGGCTGCGTGGTGCTGAGGATGCTGCGAGCCCTGCAGCCATCAGCGTGCAGCCCTTGGGGAAACCGCAGCAAGCTGAAATCCAACCCTCGCGCAGAGCGAGCAGGCGAAATGTTCCAGAGCCTGAATGCAGAGTGAAAGAGAAAAGAAGTGCGAGGGTTGTTGAACGGGAAGAGGGGGAATAAACATGGGAAATGAGTCATCCTTATGTCTGTCACTCCGGGAACAGCTTCCCAGTGCCCCTGCCTGGAGCTCAAAGGGGACGGTAGCTGTTTGACTCGGGCAGAGCTGGCCTTGCCGGAGAAGCTGAGCCAGGCTCTGGCCCGAAGGGAGATCCCGAGAAACGGGTGAGTGTGTTTGCATCTAACGCGCCTTGACAGGAGCAGTGGTTGGGAAGAGGGAGGTGGAGGAGCGTTGGGCAGTGAGGTGAGTCACCAGGAGGAGCGGCGGGCAGGGAGAGCCCATCAGGTACCCCGCTCTGGGCCAGGCTTAGTGGAGGATGGGGATGGGAGAGGGGAATCAGATGAACCATCTCCTTTTCCTTCCCTTGGAAGAAATCTCCATGTTTTCACCTGGAACACAGTTCTGGTCTTGCTCTCTGTTTCCACCTATCGAGGGAGGCTGGCAGACATACCTCATCCAGGTCTTTAACGCACCATGAGACCTGATGGTTGGACGCGCTCTGAGCACCACAGATTCAGCCCCAATTTTTTTTTTTTGCCAATTTCCCTTATTGAAGGCAGCGGGGCGTAAACACAAGCCCAGGCACCACTGAGTCCAAGCAAGGAGCCCAGTGTTTGTGGGCTGGGAGATGCCGTTGGTCATCACCCCAAGGCAGATTTTCTTCCTCCAGCCTTGTGCGTGTTGCAGCGCGTGATTCCGGGCTGCGCTGATGTTCCCTGCACTGCTGCCGTAGCGCACGGGGGCTTTGCAAGCTGTCGCTGCCCTTCTGGGAGGCGGCTGAGCCGTCCTGGGGGCTGCTCAGCTCATTTTCCCCATCAGCACGAGCCCTTCTCACCACGCTCACCCTCTCGCCCGTGTCTCGTCCCCGGGCTGCGCACACCCCCAGCGAGTCAGCGCCGCTCAGTAATTGATGCTGAGATACAAATTGCCCAGCTCCCAGGGGCACAGTATTTCCAAGGGGAGAACTCCAGGGAGCCTGTGTTTGCACTCAGGGCTGTTTCTAATCATCTAGGATATAGCAGGTCTATTTTTAGCTGTTGGGTTGTTTTGTTGTTTTTTGGGGTTTTTTTAATTAATTGCACAGTGCTGCTTTCCACCATTTTTTTCACCTCCCCGTGGCCACTTACCCCACTCTGCTGCTTGTTCAGCCAAAAAAATAACCTCCCCTCAAAACAGTACAGTGTCTGATTCATTGGTTCTTCAATGTGTTGTGCCATCTGTGCCTTTTGTCAGCTCTTACACCTAATAGATCCACATTTGAGGAAGAAAAGGAGTAGAGGAGTTCACTTCCAGAGGAGTGGAGCTCTTCCAGCTGCCACCGACTCCACCAGGGAGAGGGTGAAGACACTTTTGAAACCTGCATCTTTCATTAATGTTAACTAGTCAAGGCTGCAAACCGCTCATTTTCCAGGTCAGGGAGCCTAATGCCTGCAGGAGATCTGGGAGGCTCAGAGGCAGTAGGATGGGGCGTGTAAGTAAATTAAAAAAAAAAAAAAAAAAAGGAAAAAAATATTAATTCTGATTGTGGAGCAAAAGGAGCTGTTTCCTGGGAACGGTGGCATTGGTCCAGGGTTCGCTCCTGAGTGAGGTTGGCTAATCTGGGGAACACGGGACCTTCGAAGCCAGCCTTGTCCCTGCACGTGGCCTGGGCAGCTGTGGTGGGGAGCACGTGCCATCTCAGCGGGGTTGGTGTCACCTCCAGCATGGCGGGACCCGGGTCGGAGCAGGCTCCGCAGCCCAGGCGATGAGTTACTGACGAGTGTCTCTGCTTTAAAACGGTACTGGCACTGGGCAGAGGGGGTTGTCCAATGCTCATCTGCTCCCACGCTGGGTGCCTCCTGAGCTCACGGGATGGGCTTGCTCTTCATTCCTGGGCATTTACCTCCCCCTTTTCCTCTCCCCGCATGCTCAGCCGCGACGCTGGGAGACCAAGTCCAGCTTGTGACTCTGTCTCTGATCCCGATCTCACGGGTTGGGCTCTGCTGAGCTGCCGTGTCTCATCTGAGCAGCCCCGTGTGCGTGAAGTCACGTGAATCACGGCTGCAGGAGCAGATGAGGCCAAGGGCTTTTTTGGCTTTCTCCTTTTTTCCTCCCCCCGCTGTGCCTAGCACTGCACCCAGGTTGTTTTTCAGCTGCGGTTTTGATAACATGTTTATATAAACATCTCAGCCAGAATCTGCCTCCGTCCCTGGAGACGCCGCCTGGCTCCGACCTGGGGCAGGCGATGCCCCCGAGGGTGCTCGCCCCATCCTCAGCCTCTTTCAGCCCCCTCCCGCGTAAGGGATGGCAGCAGAGATGGCACCTCGGGCGCTGGGACAGAAAGGACCCTACAGTGACGGGGGACATGCAACTGTTTTGGCGTCCCTTAAAGACCAGCTTTGGGTTTTGGCTTGGTTCTGCTGCAGCGATGCTCAAGGTTCGTCCTTGTGCCCTGCCTGCGCGGGGCTGGCCTCTCCGCTCCCCTCCACTCTTAATGGGCTCCTAGCATTTGGTGGTAGGAGCAAGGCAGATAATTGTTTTCCTTTTATTAATAGATATAAAACGTCTGCCCAGGGGGCTCACTTTCAGCTCATTTACTTTGCATCTGATGCCAGATGTTGGCTATTTACAATACCAAGGTGATCTCTGATGCTAAAATTGTCGCAGGCAGACAAGACTTGCTCTTTGGGTTTGTGCTTTAAGGAACTTTTAGATGTAAATAGAGCTTTTTGTGATCGGATGGTTTTGCAGTGGAAATCTGAAGGATTGTTTCCCTTAACACCAGGTTAAAAAGGAAATTCAGGATCTTTTTCAGAAAAACGTGAAAGGAGCGATGGGCAAGAGCTAATCCTTCCTTTGCTCTTTTAAATCCAACGCACCCTACATTGTAAATACAATGCTGCCTCTGTTTTACATCCAATGTTACCTGGATCTGAGGCAAAGGCATGATGAAAAAAATGCTTAAAATTAAAATTTCTTGCCCCTCTCATCTCACCCCTCGGTCAGGTCGCGCTCTGCCATCTCTGCTACGCCTCTGACAGCCCCGTCCGTCTCCAGAGAGCAGCATTGCGTGAGCACAGGCTGGTAAATCAGCTACAGGCTCCTTCTGCCATCTCTCCCAGGGCTATATTTCCACCAGCCCTCACTCGCTTCGGCCTGAAGGATTTGCACGTCTCTGCGTTGGGGACAGGGGAAGGGCAGAGCGAAGGTGACGATGATGGTTTGCAGGTGACTGGTGCTGTGCTGGCACGTGCAAGGCTAAGGGGCAACCACTTTGGTAGCCAGAGGGCACCTTTCCCAGTGCAGAGACACCCACCTGCAGCTGGACCCACCGAGAATGCCCATGAGAAAATTAACCCCTGAGCTGCGGGATGCTGGCATGGATGCGCCCAGCCGAGGAGGGAGGATTTGGTTGGCATTAAGGGGAAAAACCAAGCGGCCCACAGCCCAAGCGGGTATGTAGGTCAACAAATTGGAAGGGAATAGCCCCCAGGCTGGGGCTGCTGAGCGATGGCACCGTCCGTATCTGTTTCTGAAGGATGCGCCGTTGGCAGCGCTGTCGGCAGCAGTGCTGCGTGCCGATTCACTCTGGCAGCGTCTGGGCGCCGGCCGCCGCCCGGCAGCAGCAGGAGAGCGCAGGGGCGCAGCGTGGGTCCCCGGGGCTTTGCAGGGGCTCCGCTGAGACCCGGAGCGGGGTGAGGGCGGTGGGACCTCACCATGCCTCGGGGGTCGGGGCAGGGCAGGCTGCTGGGGCTGCTTCGTAAAGAAGTTGCTTCATGGAAGGAACAGAAAGCGCAGAGGGAAGTGACAGAAAAAGCACCAGACGGAGGGATCTGTGGTGGTTTTTTTTTTTTTTCTTTTAACGGCAAATTAACCCCCGGTTTTAATGCTGTCATGCCTTCAGATCTTGAAATGTAGGCAAACGAGGCTTTCTGCTTTCTGTGCATCATTTGACGAAAATCAAACCTAGCAGTACTGAAGGCCCATTTTATTCATCTTCTGAATGAACGGATTATTAAAACAGCTCTTTGGCTTGTTCTCCATTCTCTGAACACCTCCATGCGCACAGCCCCGCATCCCTCAAGCTGCCCTGACATCACCTTTGACCGGAAAAAAAATGATGTAAGTGCAAAAAATACCGATGGGCAATGGTGAACACCACGCGTCGCTAAAGCACACCACATTTGTGCTACTGATCTGTGGGTGGGTTTGGTGGGCAATGGCCTGTAGTGGGTATATGGAACACCATGGGAGACACTGGGGATCCTTTGGGGTGTCCAGACTGGTTCCTGAGTGCTGGCTGTGCTCCTCAGCAATGCAATAAGCTGCTGACTTAAAAAAACAGCTTGGGCCAGTCTTGGGCAGTGCCGCATCATCTCTCCGAAATGAATGCGCGAGTCTGGGCTCCCGAGATTGCATCCCAGAGCTTCAGCTCTCCTCCAGCTCTTGTCCAGGGTGAGACGGGACTGATGGGCAAGGCGGGCGATGAGCTCCAAAAATCGGCTCCTGAAGCACTTTGCTGAATCAGGGCCGCAGGGGGTCACCTTGGTGGGGTGAGGACTGGGGGTGATGTAGGAAGCCCAGAGCAAGCAGAAGCCCGTTATGGCCGGCAGCCCCAGCACCTCCTCACCC
>NW_009650103.1:96840-97447 GCF_000708025.1 Charadrius vociferus
CTCTGCTCGCACAGCATTAGGGTCCCTCGCCAAAGGGTTCAGCCCTCCCCCTGTTCTCTCCCCATCCGCCGGTCCCCCGGTGGGCTCTGTGCAGAGTCCCCAGCTGTCCTTGTCCTCCTGAGCCCATCGGTGTCGTGACCAGCCTCCTCTGCCACCTGGAGCCTCACCACCTTGTTTCAGATGCCACCTATGAACCTTTCCTTCATGTCAGCCTCCTGCCTCTTGTTGTGTTTAAGCTGGAGTCCTGCCGCTGCCTGTGCCGCCATTCCCGATAGCGAGAACTTGGTTCCCAGACCTTCTCCTCTGCTCCATCTCCCCTCCGCAGCTCTGAGAGCCCAGGAGTGGCCCAGGCAGGACCTGGTGGGCAGGAGGTCCAGGGACATCCTGCCGTCCGCCATCCCCACGCCAGATGCCCTGCAAAAGGGGAAGAAAAAACAGCCCTCCCGTAAGGAAAGAGTTCGGCCAGGATAAATATCAGCTCCATCCCGCAGCGCTGCCAGGGCTGGCCGTGCAGGGGTGGCACGCTGCAGGAGGCGGGCGAGCAGAGCCGCCGTGACAGCTCCTCGCTTCCCAGCTCCTGCCAGGGGCCGAGCAGGCAGGAGGGGGC
>NW_009650103.1:97550-108790 GCF_000708025.1 Charadrius vociferus
GGGACCCGGGAAACTGTCCCCGGTATTCCCTGCCGAGGGAGCGGGCTGTGCTGATACCGGTATATATTTCCTTGTCATCGCTGCGAGGAGCTGAAATCAGCACTCTGACTAATTAGGAGGGCTGGGGAAAAGCAGACGAAGGGATTAAAGAAAAATAAAATCAATGCTAGGAAATAGAAATGACAATACCTGTCGGCTGGAGCAAAGGGGGTGGGATGAAGAGGAGGGCGATGAAGACAAGTGCTGATGGGTTTCACTCCTGAAGCAGTTAGGGAAGAAAGAGAATTTGATGGTGAGACGTGCAGCTGCAGGGATGGTCTCTCTGCTGCCACAAGCCTGGGTTTGCTCAGGCTGGGAGGTGTGTTACCCCCCAAGCACGTTTGTGCAGGGAAGAGGGTGCATGGGGTGAAAGCCACGGGCAGCCAGAGGCAAGCAGAAAGAAGAAATGGCTCATGGGTGTTCAGTGCTTCAGCAAAGGGAGAGGGACAGGTGGGGGACATCTAGGAGGCACCCAGTTTGGTGGTTTGAGGGCTGAAAGAGTTTTAATTTTAGCTTTGCCAGTTGCTCTCTTCCTCCCCAGACGGTTCGCTTGCCTCTGCGGTTTGGGTTTCTCCTCTGTGAGATGGTGATAATGGTACTTGCCTTCTCCATGGGTGATCTGGGAGGGTTAATTAATATTTGGGTGGTGATCTGAAGATGGGGGGAGGCTGCGTGCAGCTGAACCATGGACACCTGGCTGGAACTGAACCCAAACCTTTATTTAAAGACAGCGACAATCCTTGTATGTTCTGCCTTGAAAATTGCCCTCAACTCTGCTTCTGCCTCTGACCTTTCCCTCCTCGCCTCTCCTTTTGTAGCCCTGCTCCTGGACATCATGATTGTGGCTGGTTTGCAGAAGCTGGCCAAGCGGAAGGGCCCGTACGACGTCAACCCTGGCTTGTTGGACTACCTGACCATGGACACCTATGCGTTTCCAGCCGGGCACGCCAGCCGAGCGGCCATGCTCTCCAAGTTCTTCCTCAACCACCTGGTCCTGGCTATCCCTCTCCGGATCCTGTTGGTCCTCTGGGCCCTCTGCGTGGGCTTTTCCCGTGTCATGATTGGACGGCACCACATCACAGATGTCCTGTCTGGCTTTGTTTTTGGCTACTTGCAGTTCAGGCTGGTGGAGTTGATATGGATGTCTTCCAACACGTGTCAGATGTTGATATCCATCTGGTGAACATGGGGGACTTGACGCTTTTCCACTGGAAACTAGCAGATACTTTAAGTCTCCCTCCCAGTATTTTCTACATGTTGTTTGTTGGAAGCAGTTGTACCTTCCATGAGTAGTGGCGTTTTTTAATGTTGCTTCCCCACCTGAAAAACAAATAATGTTTCTTGCAATGGATTGGGTTTTAGCAATCAAGGGCCATACCTGTGTTTTGGCCATATTCTCAAACTGTGTTTGGACAGCAACCTAATTAAGCTTTATGGGTGAGAGAAATGAGCTACATGTCTGCCTAGTTCGGGTGGTTCACATCAGCACCTTGAGATGTCCTCAGGATGGGCAGCGCCTGAGAGCTTCCTGAGAACACATTCGTTAACTTTTTTGAGGCTAAATGATTTTGGCCACAGCGCTTTTTCTTTTTGTAAGCCCAGCAGTTGTGTCTTGTACAGAGTCAGGACGCTGCCGGCACTTCACAGATAATAAATAATCATAAAAATCCTGCCCTGTTTGGTTCTTATCGCGAGGGAAGGAACAAAAGCCAGTTCAGTGTAGCTTTGAGATACACGTTCAACTTGGAGCAGGTCCTGCAGTCTTGCTGACCGAGGGGATACAAACGATCACTTAGATGGCTTGCTTTGGATGGGGTGGACTTAGATGGGGGCTGAGGACGCTGAAGGTGGCTTGCTGAAGCCGGCCTTTCATCTGCTGTTCAAAAATCTGCTCTGTGAGGGTGTGTGGGGCTTTTGGTCTAGTTAAGGACAAATACAAGTTGCCCATTTTCACCCTAGTAGGGAGTAACTGAATAGGCATTGTGCTGGATCATGGTGATTGTGCAAAGCAGGTCTAGATACACAGCAGAGAGTCCTTTCCTATCTCTTCACGGCCATGATTTTATAATTATGCCAAGTGATGCTGTAGATGGGAATTTCCAAGGTAAGTCTTGTACAGCATTGACTGTTTTCTGGTACAGCCAGCGAGGTCGGTGAGGTAGAGCGCAGGGAGGCAGGGCTGCCTGTACCCCTGCCTCTGCTTGCCTGGCTGGAACCTCGTGACAGAGGTAAATTCTAAACATTTCTGTGTCTCACCCCATATGAAATGAGGAAAACAGTCCTGACTTCCCTTGATTGCAAGGCTGAGCTAATTGATGTCTGTGAACTGGTCTGAGATTGCTGAATATAGAGTTTGATGCCCAGAGAGTGTTGTTGCTTCCCATCATGGGCAAGCAGCCACCTTGAAACCTGGCTGATCTTTGCTCAGGTGATGGCCATGCTCAACATGGTGTCTCTGAAACAGATCACCCCTCACAACTGTCTAAAGAAATCCGATATTTTGCACAGAACCTTCCCGTTCTCTGTGGTTTCTCTGTCTTTAGAAGAGAGTTTGATGTTTGGCAGGTGATGGGCACTACCAGACTCAGCACCTTGGCTGGATGCAGCCCGCGGAATGAAGGGATCCCATCATCCTGTCCTCCTGTCTATCCCAGGTGAGCAGAATGCACTTGGCTTGCAGGGCCAGGGAGCAACCAGCAGGGTCTTGTGCTCTCATCTGTCCTTGCGTGTTGGGGAACCTATTCCTACAGGGGCTGCTGGTGAGAAGGAGAAGACATTGAGGTAATGACTGTTGCAAGCTGCTAACATTTGTTGCTCTTTGATAATTAATATGAAAAGCAGGTAAACAGAAAATCTATCCCTGGCATCCGTCTCCAGCTGGGATGTCAGCACAGAGCCTTGGGAGCCACTGCCTGCTCCGAGGCTGGAGCAGAAGCATGGTAGGGAGGACTACCGTGTCCTTTAAAGACGAGCCTCCCGCAGAGCTCCCCAGGGGTGGGCTGCGTGAAGCACACTCAGGAGCGGCTGTCGCTGAGGGTGTTTAGGAAAGGGGAGAGCGCTGGGCCTTGCCGGTTTTCCCCGCAGGCTGGCGGGTTGGTGCAACAGCCGGCAGAGCAGCGGGGGGGTGGTCGGTGCTGCCCCGCTCCCCTGCTGCTGCTTGCTCCGTTTGGGAGCGCAACTGCAGGTGGGAGCAGAGAAGTGCTCCTGCACCTGGCCTCCATCAGGGTTTTTCTTTGCCAACCTCCTTCTCCTGCAAAGACTTAGGTGAAGAAGCAAGCTATGGTGCGTTCTCTTTCTTCCAGGCATTATTACACTTGGCCGAGTTTATCCTCACCCCTAGGAAGGATGGGGGCATGTTACTGCAGCTCTGATGGCCTCTGTATGCACCTGGAGATGGTGGGTACCTGAAGAGGCAGGGAGCAGGGGAAGACTTTGCCCTCATTGCTTTGTGGGAAGCTCACACTTTGTAGCCTTAGGCTTTATTGAACCTTTGCAAACAGGCTGGATGCACCTATGGCCGTGTCCCTGGGTCCAGGTCTCCTTGGGCTTGCGTTGTCTTCTCCTGGTATATCCAGGATGGCTTTGGAGGAGTTACTCCTGGTCTTTGCTGGTGTAACCAGGAGAGTGGCGCCTGGAGAAGTTGCCGTGGTGGGTGACATCAGCTGAGCTGGTCTTATCCCAGCACGTGGTTGCAAAGCAAGGCAGGAGAGCAGGGAGAGGTGAGTTGGGGTGACTCACCAGGGTAAGGTGGGGTTTGCAGGACAGCGCTCGCTCCCACACAGGGTTTCTCCGGAGACCCTTCCTCCTCAGCACCCCTGCAGCCTGCACCCCTTCGCTCCCCCAGTCCTTCAGTGCCCAGAGTGGGGGAGCCGCGACAGTCATGTGCTCACTGCAGGGAGGGTTTGGGGAAAGCCCCTCCAGTGTGAGTGCAGATCTGGGCGCAGAGGCACCAGGAGAGGCCTGCCAGAGCTTTGCCTCGGCTGTGCCTGGCCCTCCCAGCACAACAAGTGGCACGGCACCGCACGGCATCCCTCATCCCTCTCTCCCGGCTGCCTGCCATGCCGAAAGTACCACTCAGAAACAACCAGCATCGCTGCTGCGGTGGAAACCAGCTTCTGTCTCTATAGCAACAGCGAGGGATGGCGGGTACCACCGTGCGGCTGCCGGGCCTGTGTCCCCACCCATCCCTGTCACCCAACGAGCAGGACAGGCTGTGGCTGGAGTAGCTATTACCTCCCGGGGGGAGGCAGGGGACCCCCAGCCCAGCCCCCCCTGGGGATGCAGCCCTGTGGGTGGGGGCACGTGGGGAGCGGTGACAGGACAACCGGGCTGTTCCTCCGACAAGGTACAACCTACAGGGACTGTCCTCAGCTTTCAGTCCGAGTTACACTACTGTGGGCTGTGCCGGGGAGCCGGGAGGCAGCGTGGGGAGGGATTCAGTCCCCTCTGCTGCACTCACAGACATCCAGGGCCTGATCCTGAGTGTTTTGGCTCAGGTGCAAGGAGAGAACAGCAGCAGGAGGGAAAGGACATTCTCCCTAGGCTTTGGGCTTTAGATCTCTGCGGATGCCATCTGCCTTCCAGCCCTCGGTTGCTGGTTGCAAGGAGGAGAGTGGATGCAGCGTGCCTGTCCCAAAAGCCCTGCAGCCAGAGGAGGGGTTTCTGCCCCCTCGGAGGGCGTTAGAGGGATGGGGCTGGGTCTCAGCCCCGGCAGCGCTGCCGGACCATGGGCTCCTGTGTGATGTGCTGGAGGTCTCGCCTGGCTCTGCTCTCCACTGGCCTCAGGTTTAGGGGAGGCCGTAAGAAACACCAGTGGGTCTTACATGCGTGCGTTACTAGTAAGTCAGTGGCTGAGGCAAATAATTTTTGTACCTTATTGTCCACTCCCCTGGTGCTCGTCCTGATGCTCACACAGAGGTTTGGCCCCGGCTGTCCTGGATGAGGCGGAGCAGGACGCCAGGGCTGCTCTGTGCAGGTGCTTAACATGGCCATGAGGGTGTGGGGAGGCAAAAGGCCAAATGGTTTAAGCTCCTTCAGGATTGCCCAGGAATGTGGATGTTTTCTCTGAACCTTCAGACCCCCAGATTGAGCCATGCAAGGCTCAGCGTGAGGCTCGGGGAGGACTGGTCCTTCCCAAGCCAGGACACCTCTCCATCCCCCTGACAGGGGCATCGTCTGCATTTAGTTCATCTAACAGATGAATTAAGAAAATGCCCCAGAGGAGTGCAGTGCATGGGTTTGCGGGCTGCTGCCATCAGCGCGGCATGCGTCCATGCAGCCGGGAGAGTCCCAGGCTGCGGTGGTGGTGATTTCATTCGTGATTCTGCTGCGTACAGTGAAAGGCTCCTCCCTCCCTCACCCTAATGCTGATTATGCTCAGCAGCAAAAAGAGATTTTAATTTATTTTAAAAAAAAAAAAAGAGGGTGCCAGGGCAAGCAGCAAATCTGGATTATAACTTTGGGCATATGTGGGAATCACGGCTGGGGTGTTTAGTCCCCCCCTCCCAAACCTAAGCTGGTGTTTGATTCCAACAAGCTGGTTTGTACGTTTGTGGCTGGGGCTGTGCTGAAAGGAAGGTGGGACGAAACCCTTCCCACACCTGGGCTGCGCTGCCCTCCCTGCCATGGGGCTGCTGGGGGGGTCCTCTCTGCTGTCCCCCAAGAAGGGGTGACTCAGCCCCCGTGTTCCCCCCGGGACGAGGCAGGCGATGGGGAGGGAAGCGTGGGCGCTGGCTGGCACCCAGAGAGGAGGTTGGTGGATTTGCAGACTCGGGGGGGAATTAGGAAGGCTGTTACACAAGGTCTCCCTGCGGTAGCACAGGTGCAGCTCTAGTTCACCCCATGCTGGGTTTTCTTGGGCAAACATAACCCGTTTATTCACTCGGGGTGTTTCTGGTGGGGCTGAAGGGACCCATGGGTTTAACCGGCTCCCAGCAGCGCGGTGCAGCAGCCCCAGCTCCTGGCACAGCCCCGGCACCGCTCCCCGCAGCACCAAATCGTGCAGGACGGCCCCAGCAGCCACGTACTCCTTTCCACGGCTCAAAAGTTTTCTCCCCAGTTAGGGAGAATCATCTGCGTGATTTTCAGTTACGTTTTGGAACTAAAGTGATAGTTAACCGTGTCGTTTGCAGGCTAAAAGTTTGGGCAAAGCCTAAAGAAATAGGAAGGTTCCTCCCTTTCGCACGCGTGTGCTGCGGAAGGTGCTGTCAGAGCGGGTGATGCTGCAGATGGAAGGTGTGTGAACACAGATGGTGGCCTTTATATGTGTTTACATGTGTTTGGCCATCTGAAATAAAGATGTGGCCGGTTCTCGCCTCGGCATGGTGGGAGCAGGTGACCGAAGAGGTGTTTTTCTCCAGTGCTGACCCAGGCGTCCCTGGCTGATGTGCCTGTGTCTGAATGCAGTGCCTGATTTAGGGCTGTGCGGTGGGCTCTGACCTCTGCTGTGGGGTTGTTTCATCCCCCGCCTTGCTGGGACTCAGAGGCAGCAGAGATCTCCACGTTCGTTCCCCAGGACGCGAGAGTCAAAGCGGATTAAAGGTCCCTCGGCTGATCACATTTATTTCATTATTTGAGTGAAATCCCTTGTAAATACAGCCTCCCCCTCCCCCCTTTCTTTTTATAAAAATAGAAGGCAAAGAAGAATTGGAGATTTAGGAAAAGTTAATCACAGGAGTCACTTGAAAACAGTTAACCTCTCGCAGCCCGGTGGAAGCTGAGCAGCGCCAGAGCTGGCTGCAGTGGGGAGATGCTGAATGGCCGAGGGGGGGGGCGCAGTGGTTTCCCCAGCCCCCCCAGGGCAGGGTTTCCCCCATAAAATCCCTGGTTCTTAGCAGGAGAGGCCTCTCCAGCTGGGCAGTATTACAGCCGCTTTTTTCACAGCTTGGCCACGATGACTGCTAATTGCGGTGTTGGAACAAATTGGCTCAAGCGCCCAGGCGGTTCCCGGGCAGCCCTGTGGCAAATGCTGCCGGTGCCGGCCCGTGGGCTCAGGGCCACTGGAAATGCCGATGCTCTTCCCTTAACAGTGTGGTTCCTCTGAGTTTCTCTGGAGGATGGGGATGGGTGTGGGGACCTGGGCATTGCACAGGGATCTCTCCCAGTTTTTCTAACAAATTTCAAACAGGTGGAGCTGGTTTCCACTCCCCAGAAACTGCCCTGTCCTTGCAGAGTCCCCATCCCTCCGATACGCCCTCACCCACGGGACCCTCTCTGCCTTTCCCACTTCTCCCAGGACCAGCAGCCTTGTGCAAGACCATCGGTGCTGGAAAGTCAGACCCGCAGAAATTAATTAAAATAAGAGCAATGGGAAGAGAAGCTGAGAGCTCCAATGATGGATGTTCGCGAAACACTTGCCCAGAGGCTGAAGTGCTCTGGGCGTTCGGTGATGTTTGCTTCCAGCCAAGGAGCTGTGCAATAGTTAAACACGCTTGATGTGATGGTGATTAAGGACTCAGCCTCTGACATCTGGGTGCAGGTCCACTCCAAGAAGCTGTGATGCACCCAGTGCTGATCCTAGCTGGGATCTGCACCTTGGACCTGCCAGCACTGGTTTGTCATGGTTTGCATCCCCTGGCTGCCAAGGGGGTTTTGTTTGCTTTAAATCCTATACCTAAAAGTTGTGTATTGATAGTATGGGAATACATAGCTTTTGTGTCCAGCGCAAGCCAGGGGTTATATAAAACGCAGATTAATGGGAATCAGCAAAATAGAGGAGCACGTGGAGGGATGCGGTGAGGATGTCTTGGGAGGGGAAGCAGGAGGGAGCTGGAAGCTCCAGAGGGGAGAGAAGATGGCGGGGCGGATTCAGAGAGCTTCCTGGCAGGATTTGCTCCAGTTATTGTTTTGCAGTCCCCGATTCAGGACATTTCCTGAGCCAGCATTGCTGCAATGTGGGGTCTTTTGTCCCTGGGTGATCACAAGAAGGCAGAAAGGGGGTCTGCGAATTTGGCTGAAAATGGCTGCTTTGCTTTTTTTTTTTTCAGATGACATCACTTCTGCACCTGCAAACAAGCAAACAAACCACAGGCCGGAAGATCAAGTAACGAGCAGCCATCCAAAGGAAAGGCACGTTTTTCACTAGGTTGTAAATGAAATTTCCCCAGTGTGGCTTGTTTCCCCTCCCTCATCCCAAAAGGCAAGGTGATACTTGGGTTAAGAAAGGCTGGGGACTGTCAGAAACTCCTGCCCGCTATTGATCCTCGGTGATCGGTGGGAGATCAGTGCTGGTGTCCAGGGACCGCGTGCACAACCCAGAACAGCGGTGCCCCAGTTTGAGGCAGAAAAGTTCCCTCTTGCAGACTCCTCAGCCCAAAAACCTTCAAAATGTGCTGAAGGGGCAGCAGGACCAGTAAAGCAAACCCCTCCTTTTGCAGCGCCTTGGAGCAGGGGCAGGGCAGGAGAGATGAGCAAGAGAGGGAAAGCAACAGGTTTTTGGGCACCTGCCTCCGATCGTGACCTTCCCTGGGAGAGCATGACCGTCTCGACAGCTCTCGCCTCCGCCATACGGGAAGATGCCTCCCACCCCGGGAGGAAGGCACAGCTGGACTCCAACCATCAATCATATCCCGCCGGGAAGGGCTTGTATGGGTTGTGGGATTCCTGGTGGGGTTACTTTTTTTCAAAGCCTCCTGCAATAACAGCAACCGTTGCTCGGCTTCCTTTCTAGATAACCTTTTTCCTGCTGCCCAACATGCTTATCTGCTGCAGACAGACTGGCAAGATGAACCGGAAAGCTGATACCTTATCTCTCCCTCTCAAGGAGCTTATTTAAGTGCTGGAATGTGTTGCGATGGTAAATGATTGTTAAAATCCAAGTGAGGTACACAGACCTCAGGACAGGTCCCTATGGGAGGGAGCACCTAGTCAAAAAGGAGACTTGTGGGACTAGAGCCTTTCCGGGTTTTTCTGTCTTTTATCTGCTAAAAGATGCATCGCCTAAAATGTAAAGTGTTTGTTTAAAACCAAAAGGCATAGACTGGGTTCCTCGCTGATCTGTGGGTTAATGCTGCAGGCTGCTCCCGGCTCTGCGAGGTACACCGTGTCCCTTCGCTACGGCTTTATCTGAGTCTCGGTTTGCTCATTGCAGGAAATGTACTGCTATGGGTTGGCCTCGCAGGGGGTGCAGCAAGGGTTAACAGTCAGCGTGTGATATCGCACGGCACATATTCCTCGCTCACCCTTTAATCTGGACTCGGTGTGGGAAGCAGCAAGATGCTAACACATCCATAAAGGTAAATAGGATTTGAGAGCTACCGGGCTAATTGAAATGAACGGGGCTCGGCTGCTCAGACAGCCTGATACAACGAAATGAGACCTCTCTGGGGACACAGAAGTCAAGCAAAGCTTCAGCACTTCACTTATTTCAGCCACTGCAAGTGGCAGCTACAGCAATAGCAGACACTGGGGTTTGAGCGCTGTGACAGCAGAGGGGCCAGGGAAAATCGGTGTGGCCAGGGTGATGTCCGTAACAGCTGCTGAGGAGGGGTGAGACAGACTTATTTTGGTACTGTCCTGGGTGGAAAAATAGACGGCGGTGCCAGGTGCCAGCCTGGAGGGAGCACGCTGCCAGCAAAAGAAGGGGTGCTCTCCCTCCCAACAGGCAACTGCGCCCCAGTGCAGCCGGGGGTAGGATGGGGGAGAGGAGAGCGGGGCCAGGCAAGACCACAGGGGAGCAACGCCATGCCAGTGGGTTGTGTTGCCCTAAAGAGCTCTAGGGTGAGTGTCCAGATCCCAGCACACAGACCAGCGAGCGATGGGTACTCACGTGTGTATGAGGGGTCCCTGCACCTCCCCTGCCTTGACAGCACCACCGAGGGCTGGGCTCAGACTTGGGGATGGCTCTTGCCACTCCAGCCGCTCTTGCACGGTAGTTGCTAGAGAAACTGTACATTGGCAATGCACGCTGCTACCACGGGCTGCTGCATCTGAAAGTTAATCTGTTCCACATCACTGACTACTTTTCCATAGTGGTGCATAAGGAATTGCCATCCCAGAGCAGACCTCAGCCTGTCTGTGTGACGATGCCGAGTGCTTCAGCAGAAACACAGGTGACCCTGTGGCAGCCAGGATGGGACAACACTTTCTGGGAGGTCTGATCCAGTCCCGTGCTAGCCAGAGCTGACCCATCCCCTGAGGCTTTTCATCCCTTGCAAAACTCTTTCGATGAGACACTGTGATGTGTGTGTCTGCAAGGTCCTCCAAATTCTCTGCATCTTACAAGGTCCTTGGCTCCATCCCTTTGGGTAGCAGCAGGACACGAGCCTCACTCATAGCATTTTGGGGTTGCAGAGAGGATCCTGCATGGAAGCAGAACTGACAGTGAAGCCCATGGTACTCACTTTTGTCCCCATGATATAATTTGATTATGCTGACAGGGAACAGGGCTG
The DNA here is from genome assembly GCF_000708025.1 of Charadrius vociferus. Lineage (NCBI taxonomy): Eukaryota > Metazoa > Chordata > Aves > Charadriiformes > Charadriidae > Charadrius > Charadrius vociferus. The sequence continues at coordinate 107,978 of NW_009650103.1, forward strand.
GTATAGCTGCTACATCCTGACATAGCTGATCAATGCTGTGTGTCTCTGTCCCTGCCCTCCTTGCTTAGTTCCTTTAGGGCAGTTCTCATATTTTGGACACCTCACAGCTCCAGTCCTCGCCCTGTGTCCCTGCTGGGCGCAGCGACCGTCAGGATGGGGCCAGGCTGCCCTGCGAGGCCCAAAGGCACCCGGCTCCGGCTGCAGCCCCCACCCCAGCTTAGCAGTTGTCCCTGTCAATGTAAAAAGTAGGAACGGGGGGGATCCATCTGAGCCGCTCGGCGTCTGTGTCTTGTGATCCTGAAACCCAAGAGCCCCCCCTGACTCAGCACGTTATTAATAACCCCCTGGCTGTGCTCCCGCCACCGCGCCTGCCAGCCCTGGCATCGCATCTCTCCTCCGAGGTGAGACGCACACCCTGGGCAAGGTCAGGGGCTCCTTCCCGCTGGCCCCCGCACCCCATCACCACCCACGGGGCTGGGCAGAAGTGGTGCGAGGGTTGTGGAGGGGCCTGGAGATATCCCCAGGCCCATGCACCTCCCACCAGCACAGGAGAGGCTCCTCATGCTCCTAAAATTAGCCTCATCGCACCCTTGTCCCAGGCCCTCTGTTTTCTTGTACCTACAATCAGCCCTGGTCCAAAGCTGCAGGTGAGTTGGGCTTGCTGGACGATGGCATCAGTACTGCCACCTGCCCCTTCCCCAGGCTTGGACACAGTGGGTGTCCCCAGGCTGCTGCAGACCCCGGTGGCACCTGGCCCCCACATCCATTTGGACAGGATGGGGTCTGCCAGCCACCGGGTTTCCATCTGTCGCT
>NW_009650103.1:108823-117321 GCF_000708025.1 Charadrius vociferus
GCTTCTTCCCAGGATTGCGAGGGTGAAGGCAGAGGAGTCACAGGTCCCTCAGAGACCCTCCAGGTACTCGTGAAACCTGGGAGGAAAGAATAGCACATTCAGCAAAACTCTGGCAATGATGCAATCAGGATTTAGGCTGTTCCACAGGGCACACACGGGCTGCAGGCAGCCTTCTGGGGGTCTGGAGCACTGGGGTCACTGCCAGTCCTGGGGCACACAGACCAGTGGCACCCAGGTCTCCTCCTTCCCAGGGTGGGCTATGGCACACCCATATCTCTGCCACATTATACAAACAACCCCAGGGAGCTCAGCAAAGCTGGAAGGTGAGTTGGTGTGAAGATGAGCCAGGCTGTATTTACCAGGGCTGGTGCTCGTTAGCCAGGTTCATTAGCACTCCCTGGGCAGGTTTTAAATACCAAAACAGGAGCTGCCCCCCAGGCCTGGGGCAGCTCTAGCTATAGCACTGATTCTTTCCCTCTGGCTCTTTCTTCTCTGCTCACAGACCCCCGCATGCTATAGCCAAAGGAACCTGCTCTGCAACACCCCAGTGGGGAGGTTGAGGCTTCACTCTCATCATTGTAAGTCTCCCAGCACTAGGAGCAGTGCCCCAAACTCTTCTGATCTCCCCTCAAGAAGTCCGTGTCCTTTCCAGCCCTGCAGCTCATGGGAAGCTCCCAGAGCCCTGCTGGCTCCATCCATGGTCTATTCCCCTCCCAGCCTCCTCCCTCTCCCCCATCCTTGGCCCTTTTCTTTTGCTCTCCTGCTGAGCCCAGCATGCAGACTTCTCCCTGCTCTTGGTGGGGACCGGAGCTGGGGAGAGGGATTGGACCCAGGGACAGGAACAGCACTGACTTCCTTACCTGTACCCTGGGCTGCCCCAGCACCTTGACTCTGCGTCATGTCCTGAGACAGGGCACTTGGGCTCCTCATCACTGATGTGGCTGTTTTCCGTCCTGCTGTGCCTGTTGTGAGGCCATGTGGATAGAAAAGGGATCTTCTCTGCAATGTGGATTTATTTCATCAGTGTGCCCCCTTCCCTTCTCTCCTTGTAGCTCTTTCATCCCCTTCTCCTTCCTCATTTCCCTCCCAGGGCTCTCCCCCTTCTTTCACCATCCCCTCCAACTTCCTCACCCCCATTTTCCATTACTTCCTCTCTCCCCGTGTCCCCCCACGATTTGGCCCCGCAGCGGGTGAAGGGTTTCAGCCCACAGCACTGGGCAAAAACCCACTCTCATGAGGTGGAGCAGCTACTCAACACCTTGGCCTCCTCTCCGAGTACCGGCGGTATGTGCGGGACCACTACACAGCAGGTAAGCTGGGCTGTCCCCCACCCTGCACAGCCCCTTTGCTCCCGGGGAGAGATGCAGGGGACGGGGCTGGCTGCTGCCGGGGACCCGCCCCCGGGATGCAGGTCCTTTGCCGCGCCCTCTAGTGGGGACACTGGAGGATGTCGCCCGCTCCCCGGGATCACCGGCCCCGGGAGGGCGGCCCGGAGCAGCCCCCGGGAGCCCCTCGGACAGCAATGCCCCGGGCCGTGGGACAGCTTGTGCCCGTGTCATTCCCGTGGGGAGCTGTGCCCTGGACGGTGTTCCCCCCAGTGGGAAGCGACACGCAGCTATTCCCAAGGGACTCCCCAGCAGGGCACCGGGAACCAGGGGCCGTCAGTGGCTGGATCTTTTCTGGGCAGAGGCTGCGTTTTCCTGAGCAGGGATAGTTAGGGCCCACTGAAATATTTAGGAATTGTGTTAATAATTAAAGAAGAGACTGAACTCAAAAGGGACTTTGTGTTACCTTATAAGACAGAAGGGACAAATCTGGTCATGAGAAAAACCTCTTTCTAAAGTGTAGCATTATTTCATAAATTTTCCAAGAAAAAGGGAATGCTGCAACTCTGAAGATGTTCCAAACAATGCCCTTTGCTTGGGGGGTCTGGAAGTGAATCCTGCAGCCCCTATTAATTACAAGTTACCATTTCTGTCTCTGCACGTTTGCAGGATTCACACGCTGGCCGGGCTGTGATCATCCCATCGCAGATCAAAGCCACGCTTGTCGGGGACAGCCAGAGTCTGCTTGCTTACAGCAGGGGTTGCAGTTCTACCCAAATCACTTATTCTCATCAGCTTCAGCCCACTCAGAAGCAGCTGATGGTTCCCTTTGGCGGGGAGAAGCGAGATATTTTTGAACTGTGAAACAACAGCTGTCTCGCAACGAGCATGGAGCGGAGGGATCAGATGGTTGTGATTGAAGGTTGGAACCATGAACTCAAACACGTCCGTGAACTTACATTCCTACCACATCTGTAGTCATTATGAGGGTTTCAAGGTAGGAAAGGGAATTATGTGTTAGTTTAAATCTGGACTAAATATTAGGCATTGCAAAACCATTTACTTTAAAGTAGCAAAAAACTTTGGGTGAAGTACAAATTTGCCTATCCTTGTTTTCCATCATGGAGATGTTTCCCCCTCTTTGCCAGTGCAGGTCCTGTGGGTAACTCCAGCCTCAAATGTTTGGCTGATTTTGTTTCCAAAGTAGGCTGAAGTTTTCATGAGTGGACATACTAGAGTGAACAAAATGGCATTTTCAAAATTTTCCATTTGTTGCTAAAATACCCAGATCAGCTCTGCAGAGGTTTGGCTCTAGTGTTGTTTGGGACAATTGCTGATTTTTCAGATTTAGAGTGAAATAAGACTGATACGTATTTGCGTGATCCAGGGATCTGCCTATGAATCGTCATAAAAGTCAGACAGGCTGATCTAACACAGGCATGTGTTGGCTTCCTCAGAGATATTCCTTGCGTTTGGAGATATGCCTTCTAGGACCCTACATCAGATAATTGGGTTCACTTATTTGTCTTGATTTTGTTTTTCCTAACCTCTTTGAAAAAGGGGGCTTTGACAGAGCAAACAAAGGTGCTAACTAGAAAAGCGGATGCTCCTAGCAGTGTTTTTCTGTGTGTTCCGCAAGCGAGTGTTGCATTGAAAAAAAACAGGTCTTTGCCTGGCAAAACTTCAGCACTTGCACCTCCATCTCCCCTGTTTTCTCCTCCTTTCTGAGCATGCTGAAAACTCAGTATGTCACCAACGACCTTTGGAGTCTTTTCAAGAACACAAACTCATGTTGTGAGAAAGATGCGTGGTGCTCCTTGAATTTTTCTTGAGCCTCTTGTTATTTAGGCAACCAAGGCTGTGCGAGGGCTTCCAAGTGGATGTGGTAAGAAAGAGTTTGGGCTTTAAAAGCTGCCCTAAGAACAGCCTTGGTAGCTTCTGAACAGCACAGACAAAGGAAAAATCGCCAAACCAGGATGAGCAGAAGCAGTAGTCTTGTTTTGCAGTCACACACAAGGAAAAACTGAAGTCATGGCTGATGAAGCGCCTCCAAAATACTTGCAGTATCAGGCAACTGGTATTTGGTTCTCATTGCAGGCAAAGCTCAGTGCTAAAGCCAGCTGAAAGCAATTCACTTCTCATTGGAAGAATAGTTTCTTCCTTTTAATCAGCTCTGTTTTAAATGATTTCCTTTTTTAGTGCCTTAAATAGTCATTTTGGTTTGTCCTTCAGGCAGCCAGCATTTGCTCATGAAGAATGGTGTGGGTCTGCAGACTTTAAAAGGACAAACAATAGTCTGGCAAACAGAAACGCTTCAATGGCATCCCGCTTTTATAAAGAGGCTGCATCTCCCACGGGCCACAAAGGAATAAAGAAAAGGAACAGCCTCTACCTGATCCAGCAGCTACAAGGAGCAATAACTAACTACTCGAACCTGCTTTAATCTGGGAAATTAGGGGAGGAAAAAAAAAAGGGGGGGAAGGGGGGAAATAGCAAATAAGAGTGCAGCTGGGGGCACTCAGTCTCCTTTGCAGTAGGGAGGAACTGCAGTCGGTGGCTTTGTCTTGTCTCGATGGTGAGATTTGGTGGAGAGTGAGAATGGGATGAGAGTTGGGGTTGTTCAGCCTGGAGAAAAGAAGGCTCTGGGGAGACCTTATAGTGTCCTTCCAGTGCCTAAAGGGGGCCTACAGGAGAGCTGGGGAGGGACTTCTTACATGGGTATGTAGTGATAGGACAAGGGGGAATGGCTTCAAACTGGAAGAAGGTAGATTTAGATTAGATATTAGGAAGAAATTTTTCACTCTGAGGGTGGTGAGACACTGGAACAGGTTGCCCAGAGAAGCTGTGGCTGCCCCATCCCTGGAGGTGTTCAAGGCCAGGTTGGACGGGGCTTGGAGCAACCTGGGCTGGTGGGAGGTGTCCCTGCCCAGGGCAGGGGGGCTGGAACTAGATGATCTTCAAGGTCCCTTCCAACCTAAACCATTCTATGATTCTACGATTCTATGTTTTTTCACACCCACCTGTAAAGTAAAACTTTGTACATATGGAAGTTCAGCAATCTCAAGGCTGGAGATGGATTCGATTCCCTGTGAACTGGGCAGCTATTCGACAAATACCAGGGGAAAAAACCTAGGAGACTATAAACTGATTCTACAGGCAGAGCTATCATAACTGCATTGCAAGGCACCAGGTGCTTAAAGGAGATGCACAGAGGGGACCATGCCATGAGTGAGTGCGAGTAGTGAGCGTAGTGTTGCAGTCTTTGCTTTCCCTGACCACATTTAACCCAGTTTGGAGTAAAGGCCAAGATTCCTGGGTTTTCATACTTTTTTTCCCATTCCCAGTATTTCATACTCTATTTTCAGTTCAGAGAGGTGAGAGGCTCCAGCTTCCTCTCTCATCAGACCACCTCTTTATTCTTCTCAAAAACAATTTTATGAAAACTACTCTATTGATATTAGGTCTTAAATAAGAGGAGAAAAAAAAATAAACCTTTTATATTTGAGACCCAATGTCCCTTTGTTCTGCTTGAGGTCTAGCTTTCAAAGCATTTCCTTATATTTGGATAACACAGCATCATACGTGGGATTACAAAGAACTGCCAGAGCTACTCATGTCTTCCCTCCCACCTCTCATACATGACAGCTCAACTTTATTGATGTTCTTGCTGACTGGGTTTTGGGTCCTAAGGCCCTGTTCACTTAGTTGCAGGCTTGAATTTCCCTGTAGCTGTCTCAGATGAGGTAATGAAGTCAGTGCAGGTATGAGGCATTCCTGATTTAGACGCAACTGAATTTGAAATGGATTTTCATGCTTCAGGGCATAAACCAGCTCCTACCTCATGGGATTAGAAAGCATATTCTCCCATGGACAGGTTACTCCACAGCTGTCCACTGCATGTTTCTTCTGTAGCAGCTGATGTTGGCTGCTGTCTGAGATAGATGGAAAACTAGAATGACCGTGACCTGACCTGGCAAGGTAAATGCATACTTTGTGTGTGCTGAACAGCCTCTGGGTGAGGAACAGGATCGCTTTGCTTTTTCCAAAGGGATTGTGGAGTTTTGTGAATGACCGTGAGGGCAGTAAGGCCCTGCCTTGGGCTGCAGGCTGCCATATACAGCTGAGCAAAGCAATACCAAAACGGCACAGGAGGATTTAGCCTTCAGTTTGCTCCACTGTAAATCACCCTGCACCATGCAAGCCAATGATCAGGAATTTATAGATTCAGGGCAAATTTTTGTGGAAGCTATAGAATGTAATAGTAATTACATTATTTCTAGGAAGCCTTAGACCACAAGACATTTCTGTGGATGCCAATTCTATAGTAGGGCTGTAAGCCCTCTGCAATGATTATTTTCGATGTGATGGGATTCTTCATTAGTGGAAGGTCGAAGCACACAGCAAGGTTTCTGCTCTCACTTGTAATTAATCTTGGGAAGAGGAAGCAGGACTCTTCGTGCTGCAAGAGAGTTTGACTCTCTTGTCCAGGGGATAATTTGCTCAGCCCTCTGGAACAGGTCAAAAATCAGAGTGGGCGAGCAGTCTTCCCAGAATGGATCCTGCATAGAGCTGTGCATTGAACTTCATCCAAGTGAAACCTGTTCATCAGTCTCTGCCCAAACCTCTTCTCGCTGTCAGTACTTCTCCTTCACAGTCTGTTGTGAGTCTAATCCCACCAGCTCTCATCTTACACCAGTTGTTCTGGTTTATACACAGGCAAGTGAACGATGGTGCAGGTCTTTTGAAGAGCAGCACAGGAATTCATCACCTTATGCCAAGGTCTGATGGTGCCTCCATGGACCAGGATGTAGTGGAGCCACACTCTTCCCTTTGGTGGTAAGAGACAGACTATGTCCTTTCACTACTCAGATCGTGCCCAGCTCCGAACAGAGAAGAGAAGCCCAGCCCCAGGGCAGTCCTGAGCTGTGAGACTTGCGAAGCTCCATAGAATTGGCCTCAGCACACTGCTGGGCACAGGTGGAAAACCCACGAGTTTGTGGGGGCTGCAGTGTACACACCTGGTAATGAATGGAGAACTGTCTTTCATTTGTTTACTTTGGCCCTTTGATCTCCACAACAGGTTGCATTAGTTTTTTCTTTAATTGGTGCATCTATTCCCTTGGCTTTGGATTGTTGCCTTGGAGATGCACGAGAGACCTTCGGAGAACTGCTTATTACAGCAGCAGGTGTGCATAACGCTGACCTGGACAAGCCTGCATGAGTCACCTGCTGATGGCTGGGGTTGGAGGTGGCTGCATGAGTCAGTGAAAGTGAGGGGATCCCACACTGCCCGATCTCCTGAAGGGCAACATTAATGCCTTTGGGTGCTTGTTGTTATTGTGCATCAACAGCATATAGTCAAGCTGGTTCGCTCTCCGCTTCCTCCTCAGCTGACATGGGGTGTGAAGCAGCACGGTGCTGCAGAGTAGTGCTGAATGTGAAAAGCCCAAATCCAGAGGTACTCTTTGGGAATCTGGCTGACCTGTAGCTTCTCTCATGGAGGACATTGAGGTTTGTGTGGGTGGGAAGCAAGTTAGAAGAGCTATTTGTGTTTGTGTGTGTGCACGCGTGCACTTGTCTGATTGACGAAGAAAGAAAAGCCAAACACACCAGACTAGTGCCCCGGCTGCCTGGTGAGTCGGTGTGAGTGGGAGTTTGCTATGTCAGGAAGGAGTGTGGGCTCCTCTATGTGTGGGCTATAAGGAGAGAAATGGAGGGCATTGGCCTGCTGTCTCTAGACAAAAAAAAAAAAAAAAACATGCTGCAGGAAAGATGACATGAGACACCAAAGGGTCAGGAGTAAAGTGTAGTACTTTGATATCCAGGAAAGGAGGGGATCTGACAACCAGATGATGGTTTTCAGCAGTGCTGGTGCATCTCTTGGTACCTCAGTGCCTGGCAACTTCAACAGCAGTGCACATCAACTATAGGAACATCACGCACAGTCCAGAAAGCTGTTGGTGCGTTTCTTCCCTCTGCATTACTCTTGATGGCTGTTTGAGATCAGACACATCTCTCATGAGCAGCCGTCCGGGCCTTACACTGTTCCTGTCACCTGGGGAGAGGTGGGGACTATTCCTCCTGAGGCATTGCCTGCACCAGGGAAATGTGCTGCAAAATCCCTCTAAAGCCACTTTCCCTCTGTGGGCAAGGACACGCAGGGTGACAGCGCATGACTGGTGACCCATGAATAAGCTAGAGTGCCCTTGCAAGGGGCCAGCAAATGCCCAGGTGCTTGTCCCACGTATATATTGTACACACATACACTCTCACATATATTTATTTTTATGTGTGTGTGCTGTTTTTGCAAACCGAGGGACAGTCCCTAAGAAATAAACGCATGCTTGCCCGCAGTCTGGCCTTTTGTTGTGAAATGCCACACTGATAGACACCCCTGTGAGTTTGTTACTGGAAGGAGAATTAAAGGAAGGGTTTCCTTGTGTGTGAGACCACATCTCCCAAGCTATAGAAGATCCCCCGGGCAGAGGAACTGCACTGCAACTTCTGTAGTGCCAATTTCTGGCCAGGAACGCTGCTCGCATTGTGTTGACCTGAAGCTCTTTTCAGCCCAAGCAGGGGCTACGTTTGCCTCGTGAGGCTACTCATGTGTTATGGCTGAGTAGAGTTTTTTGGGATAGGAGTGCCTGCCTTGCTCTACTACATTCATTTCCATCATCGCTAATGAGAGAACAAATTAAAAGGGATTTCTGAAGTCCTTCCAAGGGGCTGTTCCTCCGGGCTGCCTTTGAACCCGCTGCCCATGGGACCAGGGAGGAGCACCAGGCAGCCTTCTCCTGCCGGACAGGGACCCCCGTTGTCCTGCTGCCCTAACCGGGGTCACCACAGCAAGGAAGAGAAAAACCTGAGGGAAAACCCTCCTGTTACCCCCTTGGGGGCGGCCTCCCTGGCATGGCTGTCGGAGGACAAACCCTACAGCCAGGAGCTCGGCGTCTCCCTCAGCACCGTGGCGCCTCAGGGGCTGACAGGAGCCGGGGCTGCGTTTGGTGGCCCGCCCCGCGGCGGCCCGCCATGGCCGCAGCTCCCCCCTCCCCTCCTCAGCACCCACCCCTTCCATCTTGGGCCGCCCCTGCGGCGCCGGCGGGGCCCTGAAGGGGGCGCTGTGCGGAGGGCGGCGGCGCGGCGCCCTCGCGCGCGGGATTGACAGGCCGGGCC
>NW_009650103.1:118400-169606 GCF_000708025.1 Charadrius vociferus
CGGTCGGTTTGTTATTGTGCGGGCGCCTACAAAAGGGGCGGTGAGGCTGAAATGCGGCTTTTGGCGGGGGGTGTGCGGGGCAGCGGCCGAGCCTGGGGGAGCAGGGATGGAGTTTGTGCGCTTTGGTGCTGGGAGAGCTCGTTAGGTAGGTTTGAAAAGATTTTATTTATATATATATATATATTTATCTTTAAAGAAGGAGTTTTTCATCTCTGGGTGGGAGCAGATGGGCTGCGAGCTGGGGACAGCCTAATGCGGGTCCTGGGACACATGTACTGTGCATCTTCGCCGGGGGGGTGGTGGTTTGTTTGGTCGTGTTGGTTGTGAACGAGGAGGAGTTTTTTCCCATAAAGTGGTTATGAAAAAGCCCCCGATCCCCAAAGTCAGAGCTGGCGAAAGGGGGGCTGAATGAGCTGGGAGTCGTGGGTTTTGCTAGGAAAGTTGTTTTGTTTTGTTTCTGTCTTCTGAAGGTGCAAAGGGTGGGATACTCTTTTGAGTATCAACTCATCAAATATTTGTATGTTGACATTACTGGTGCTTGGGGTGATAACATATAATAAACATAAATGTTTAGGACTTTAGTAATTTTGTTTCTTTCTAGGAACGGTATTAAGTATAAGCACATCGGGGTGGCTGCATCATCTGCTGTAGTCTGCTCAGGGGGAAGGCATCCCGCCCCTTCCAGGGCTGAATCGACGTTTATAGTGGAAGTTTTGTTTGTGTTAAGCCTTGTGTTGCACATGGGGCCTCCACTGGAATAGGCCCTTTCATCGTGTATAAATAGCTGGTCCCTGCCTTGGAGAACCCAATTTTGGAGAATCGTCTCCTGATGAGCAGATTTCTCAGATATAAACTGGCAAGCGTGTTACTTCTGGGCCTGCCTTTTCCATGTTCTGTTGGTACTGGGGCAGTTAAACGCCAGTAGGGACTGGGGAGTAAAGTCACCTGGAAGAGGCAGGGAGGAGGGAGGCTGATGAGACCTTATTCTGCAAGTGGAATTTAAAGAGAGGATGGAAAGTGATGGTTTGGGGATTATTTCTGTCTGAAAAGTTGAAATGGCTACCTGTATTTTTCACTCAAAATGAAGTATTGTTAATGGGCCTGGGTTTATGAGGAATGCATCTGGGGTCCCTGAGATCTTTGTGGGTTCATCATGGGCGATGCTACTTCTTTCATACTGTGGCCGAAGAGGTTCTTCCTAGTTAGCAGTCTATTTTTGGGGTGTGATAAACAAGACCTCTCCTGTATGACCTCTTTGAAATGGTCTAATATTTTTCTTGTTACAGTTAAAAAGTTCAGATTAAAAATCAAACTGAGACAAATCACAAATACTGTTTGAGATTGCTGGTTTGTTTGTTGGTTTTCTTTTTAAATTACATGTTTCCTCAAGCCAGTATGGGTATGTCTGCTGTTAGCTGTATTTTGGTTTTGTGCTTAATTTGATACGTACATTGAATATAAGTTGATTCCTTTTTTTTTTTTTTTACTTGTTGGTCTGGTCTACTTTTCTGCAGGGCTTGAGTAGACCAAATGTCACACATTTTAGGATGCTTTCAGCAGTCTTCACTGATAAGAAAATATATTTCTACATGACTTGAGCAGATACCTTGCCTTAAAAAAAAAAACAAACACAACAGTAAGTAGTAAACCACAAGTTTTATACAGGTTTTCAAAGTTGTCATTATGTAGTGCCTTGGTGCCTTTTTTTTTTCTAAATTCGGAGAATTTTTGTTTGGTCTTACAGTGCATTTTTTAATGAACTGTGGGCTTTTTTTTTTTTTTACTGTGTGTGCATGAGAGCTTAAAAGTGAAACTCGGCCAACTGGCTGAAGCCTGAAAAGTAAGTAAATAGTCCATACAAATGCTGGAAAGGAGATGCAGGTTTAAAATTTAGTTTTAATAAATATGAGTAAGATTCCTAAAGAATCTTTATTAAAATGATTTAACTTTATTGTTATATTTTAATAAAGCCTTTCATTAAAGCTTTGTGTAAAACCTAACTTCAAAGGCCAATTTAGTTGAACAACCTCCTTCTAAAAGTAGGGGTAGCATTAGAGTCTGTATGTGCCTTGTTCCTGACGCAGCGTGCCGTGGTGTTGGACTGAGCAATGGTATAAAGACAAACAACCCTCAGTCCTCATGTGTGCAGCACTGATGCTTTTGCAGAGCACCCGATTCCTGTACCGCATCCTCCTTATCCTGTAGGGTATCGCATCTGAGGTGCAACTGGGAAAAATCAGGATGGTGGTTTTGGCATGTCTGGTAATGCTTCCAGTTTGCCTGAGCTGTACAGTATAGAGCCTGTTAGAGTCTCCATTACAGAATTACCTGTCTATTTAAGATTCGAAAGCATTGGTTGCTCAAGGACTTCATTGTACTTACCTGAGTAATTGAAAGTATTTAAGGGTGAGCTGGGCTAACTTTTAAGTGGTGCTGCATTGAAAATAATAGTAAGCCATTTTACTTTTATGAGGATAATCTGTACAAAGAGATTTTGCTATAGTGGCATTTCCACTTGTAATTGTGTATTTTCTTCTTGTGAGAGCAGAAGCGATATGAACAGGAAAAACTTACAGAATGCTCACTGTAGGGGAGGGAGGGAGAGAGTTTACGCCAAGGGCTGGACCTCTCTGTTCTTCTTTACTAGATTCCTCATTCATTCTGCAACTTGGGAACGAGCGTGTTGCCTCAGTATCAGGCCTTCCTCTTCAGCTAATCGTGCCTTGTAAGTGGGTTTTGTTTTTCATGTGGCACTGACTCATTCTCCTAATAGGTCGATAATTTCACAGCTCCTTATCACTAGTTTGTCATTTGGAACAGAAGAAATAAAACTGTGCATCTGTCAGGTATCAGACAACGAGGTGAAAGCACAGTGAACACGTAAAGGCTGGGGAGGTGCAACTCTCTCCTTTGCAGAACGTCTCTTTCTGACTGCTGAAATTATGTGAATTTGTTATGAAAGTTATGACAGCATGCTCCCAGAAAGCACCTTCTGAAGGGGGTTTTGCAAATACCTATCTGGTTTGGTTAAAGAGTTGTTCTTTCTCACAGGAGGAAAAAATGGGGCTGAAGCAGGAGACTGTATTAAATGTTGTGGTTTAGGCTGGGCTGGCCATTAAACAAACAACATGTTAAATGTTAAGCTTCACTGAAATGTAGCCTGGGCTCATTTTTAGTTAGCAACTTGTGCTGGTATTCAGGATGTTCTCTCTTAGGATGTATGTGCTTCCTACGCAGAAGTAGCTGAGAAGTTTGAGCCATTGATTTTGGTGCAAACCTGTTTGGATGCGTATAGCTGTAAGTCCTGCTGTCCGTGTGTCCTCTCCCATCCTTCCCCCCCCCACCGCCTCTGGGAGCACTGGATCCATAACTGAAGTGGACTGGAGGCTGGTCTAGTAGCCCTGGATTATTCATATCTACCTGTGGTGTTGGTTGGTTGTGTAGTTGCTTGACTTGTAGTGCTGTGGGGTCTGTGAGGACAGAAGATGGTTTTGAGTTGTTAAAAGGTATATGTGCAGTTCTGCAGGAGGTCATTGTACTTACAGCCAAAATACAGTGTCTGTATTTTGGTTCTGAGCACTTAAATTGGCTGATAAACTGGGAGGGGCAAGAGAGCTCACTGTTACATTTTTAGGAGACTACGGGTATTAGTTTGTGAAGAACTGCTGAAAACAACCATACTTTGAGTGAAAGGGAAGAGGTAATGGCCAGATTTGAAATGTGCAGAAGTGAAAGAGGAGGTGAAGGCAAGCCAGGCTTAAGTGCAAAGAAATACAGGAAAAATACCGGGAAGAAAGCAAGGACTTGCTAACAACACCCTAGAATCTGGCCAAGAGTATTGCTCTGTTGGACTGTAGTACTTCGAATGTCCACAGTGCTTCCATGAGCTGTTGGGACCGTCTTCCACAGCCTTTGAATTTCAGGTGAGTAGCACTTAAGAGGAGTAAACTGTATAGTATTTGCAGAGTTTGCAACACAGAGTTTGCACCCTGTTGGAAGAGGCTTGGTGGAGGAATCCTTCCTGGGTAGCCGTTGAGACATTTTTGACAGGAATTATAGTGATGGTGCTGCAAGGAGTGAACAGAGACAGGTTTGAAGAGCTTGCACTGGGATTGCCTCCCACAGGTGCTTCTTGTGTGGGAATATAGTAATTTTTTTGGAAGGGTTCTGCTGTGGGGTAGGTTCTTCAGCTCTTCCTACCTGTATGTGGGTTGAGAGCCTGTACAAAAGCCTTGAGTGCTCTTGTTCAGAGTTTGGAGTGGGCTGTGAAGCAGGCAGGGGAGTAGGGACATGCTCAAGAAACACTTCTTCGTGGCTGGAATAGTATGAAGTATGGGTTTATCTTTTTCTGAAATAACTGAAGAATCAAGTTCCCACCTAGCAATTGAAATTTCACAAACCATCATTTAGGAGCAGATTCAGGAGATATGAGTGTTGTTACAGTGTTAGTGTTCTGCATCTGAGCAAAACGTTGCCTTTAGTGATGCCTGTGATCCTGTTGCAGTGAAAGCAGTGCATAGGTTGGTTCATTCAGGAGGTGTTTGCAGCATTCCTCATTGCAGCGTGCAGACCTGTTCCTCCAGAGCTCCTCTGGAGCAGGGCTTCATGTTGGTCCTGGCCCCACAGCATTAGGAAGGCACTGTGATTCAGAGGGTGGTTTCCAGCCCCAGAAAGTAGGAGATGAAGGGTCTGTTTCTTGTTCTGCTGCTCAGCATAGCTGCAGAGTTCTGCAGTATCATTTTGCTATCTGGAAAATAGAAGTGATGATGCTTACACACCTTGTCAGTTATGCACTGCAAATATCTATGTAAATTAAAGCATCTGTGAAATGTTTTCACTTCCTGTCCAGCTTGGCACAGTCCAGATGTCTCATGCATAGTCTGAGTTGCTTCACTCTCCAGAAAAGCTAAAGCTACCTAAACCTCCTTTTTTCAGAGTATTGAACCACACTGCATGTAGTGTTGCAGTTTCTTACCGCTTTGTACCTGTGTCCTTTACCCATCAGATTCCTGTTAGCATCCTTGGCATTCATTTGTAGTGCAAATGGCTCCTATGAATAGGCTTCCTCTATCAAAGGTTGCTGTGAAATGCTGCATTGCTCTAGTGTTGTTAAAATTGGGGAACCTGGCGGAATACTTCCTTGGAAGCTTCAGCATCTGCAGTGTTTATGAATCTGTCTGCACTGCTTGTAATCTTATTAATGGTTTGAACTGGCTGCATCAGTCTTGATGGCTGTGGGAAATTGGAGAAATCTGATAGAGAAAGATCTATTCAGCTCTTGCCAGGGCAGCTTTGTACCCTGCAGTCTGTGTGTGTGTTGGTGCTGGCCTGGCTGGCAGGAAGGGTACCTGCCGGAGGAGCTCCCATCAGCGCCTTGGGGAAGAACAGGACTTGAGGGATGTGCTCAGCAGAGGGGTACAGGAACCTCTCTCTTGTGTGTGCAGTGAGGGATTGGCATTTACTGCCTGCTGATTAATAGCATCGGGTTTTCTCTCTAGTCTTTCTTTCATAAAGATAACCTTTTGTGCGTAACCTGAGTGGGAGCTGAGGCCCTGAAGTCAGCAGACAGCGTGAGAGTGCAGAGAGGTGTTACTAAAGCCCAGATCTGGTAGAGTGAGGCTCATTGGCACAAGGTAAACACCCACCTCCCCATTCCAGTGTGATCCTTCCTGAGACTGCAGAGAAAACAGAGCTGCTTACTCAACAGCTGATGGCATTTGTGTGGAAAGAGCTGTATCTTTTCCTGAAAAAAAGAATAATTAACCCTAAATACTGCCAGCTTTGCTCTGATTTCATCTCTTGGAGCTGTGACATCTCTGATTTCCTCTCTGCATGTTTGCTATAAAACCTATGTTCACTGCTCAGAGACTGAGAAAAGTTGCTGAGCTTGGGACCGGGTGAAGGGTTTGTGAAATGTTTGACTTCACTGGAAGAATTTCTGTGGTCACTCCTCAGAATGCATCTTTTCTCTGGCAGCAGTTGATCCTAGTCCTTCCGCTGTTCCATGCCCTGGCTATGTAGGGCTCTCCAAGGTGAGCGATGCCTAACGATGTGGAGGCTTGCGGTGGTGTTCAGTTTAGTTGTTAGTGATGGAAGCGTCTTTGGCTTGAGCTGTCACTCCCAAGACCTGGTGCAAGGGCATGAGAACAGTTCAGGCTGTGTCGGTGCCTCCTGCCTTTGTGGGCTTCTCTGAAGCAGAGGGCAGGATTGGGTCCACTTTCTGTGCCAGTGGACAGACAGTCTCTTCTGCTGGAAGAGATGGTTCCAGATGTGGCAGATGCTGCTGCAGTGCGTTCCCTCCTCGTTTGACTCTTCTTTACTACTCTGCTCCTTCGTGATCAAGAGCTGCATTTTCTTTGAGGGACTTGGCAGTGCAGGTTTGGGTGGCTGGGGGCAGAAACCTGAGCTCTGGGACCTCTGTCCCTGTTACCTGAGCAAGCTGGTTTCTATGTCTGTAGAATAAGACTGATAGTGCCCACCTTGTTACCCATCAGGAGATCCCTACCAGCTATTTGCGGTCTGTTGTTGTTGCTCAGATACCTAAACGCCCAGTTTACCTTACAGTTCAGCTGAATGTTGCCAGGAGCTTTCTGAACAGGTTTTTCCAACAGAGCATAATGCTGGGGATTTCTTTTGTGTTTGGATTTAAATTGTTTGCACGTGATCAACCTCCTTTCTTTGGTGTTGGGGGAACAGGATGTTGTATCTGTGTATTCTCCCCAGACGTTAAGTGCTCAGAGGAACCTGGACAGGGTGAAGTGGAAGGCAGAATCATTTTGGAGGCTGTAGCTAGCATCCTTCAGCTCTGGGCCTTGGTTGTGGTGGAGCCAGAGCGGAAGTACAACTTTTAAGGGTAAAGATTTGCATTTGAGTACGAGCCCGCCTTCTGCAGGCAGCCCATGGAGATCACTAGGTCACTTCCCTTTCCTCTTGTACTAGAGCGGTTGGGGTCTGTTTTTCTTGAAGCCACAGGTGGTTCTTGCTGAACTGAGCTGCTCTGTCTTCTGTGGGTTTTGCCTCTGACATGTGAAACGGCGAAGAAATATGCTCCTTTAGGCACTTCTACAGCAAGACACAATAGAAAGAGGAAGTCATTGCTTCTGAGCCTGGTGAGGTTTATAGGTAGAGGCACTGGAGTCAGTTTGTGCTGGGGTTTGTCTCATTTAACACCTTTATGGCCTGGATGAGAAGGCAACGGGTGTGATGTTGGTAGTTGGTGCTTTGCAACATAGCTTGCTGCCTCCCTGCAGTAATCAATTCCTGATTCTAAGGGGTATGAAAGCCCTGCAGTGCTTCCTCTTGGGTTAGAGATACAGCTATTCCTTCCTGACAAGCTGGCACCGAGGGGTTCGTTGCTTCTTTACAGCATGATGGGGCAGATGGGCAGAAAACAGGCTGTTTCTCTGGAGGGCTGCTGTATACAGACGTGCCTTTCAAGAAAAGAATTTACTGCACACCTTGGGTTTTCTGCTGCTTGAAAAGGAGGGGGAGTTGCATGAGCACAGGATCTCTGAAGTACTTTCTGTGGGCTGTGGACAAGCTTTCTGGCTAGATTTTTTTTTTTTTTTTCCTTCGTGCCATAGTCTTGCACTCTCAAGATGAAATATTTCTTATCTTTTTCTGCATCCTCAATTACTGGAGGTCAGGGTTTCTTTTTAAGGTGTGGCATTGTTTGTCCAGCCCTTACAGAAAGGACCACAGAACTCCTTAATGTTTTTGTGTAAATACAGTTGAGCTCTTCTCCAGACTCCAGTCTGCTTTATCTGTTTTGCAGTAGGTTACAAATCCACCCTTTCTGGCTGCCTTTCTGTGCTGTCTGCCTCCCCAGCACTAGGAAAGCTGTTTAGTAGAGAGATGAGGCTTCTGTATTTCACAGGCCAAAACTCAGATTATGGAGATGTTTTCTCTAGCACTGTGCAGTGGTTCGGTAGCAGTGGTTGTGATTCCCAACCTGTTGGTACATTTGTAGGAGGGGGCAGCAGGTGAGCTTGGTGAAGACAGAGCTGACAATATGAGGTCAAGTCATCTTACAGGATGTGCCCTTTCTGTTCCCCCTGTTGTCATGTTTTATCTCTACCTGTAGAGCTCCATGCTGCAGAGTTAATGACAGATACGCTGTCCAGAAGACTCTACCTTTCCTCTTCACAGTCCTGCCGCATGTCTCAAATCCAGGGTGTCTTGGCTCAGAGATGCCTGATGATGGGGCTGGCCAGCAGGCAAGTCTTCTGGCAGACAGCCTCCGACAGTATTACTCAGCTAGCAGCATACCTCTGCAATAAATCATGGGAGATGTGATCCTGATCTCCCATTCCCTGTTTTTACAAGGAGACAGGATTCATGGGATATGCAGAGAGAAGCTGGAATTGTGCAGAATTAAAAGAATTGGTAGTGCCAAATATACCTGTTCGGCTAAGCAAGGAGGGCACCCCCTTGTGTATCAGGAGCTTTGCTATGGGGTGTCTATCTTTTCTCTGCACTGCAGACTGCTGTCTGGCAGGACTTGGTGGCACATTTGGGATCTCGGCAGGCCCTTTTTCAGGCGTACCAACAAATCTTAGCAGCTCCCTTTAGAAACAATGCAACAGAATGACAGCAAGGGGCTTCTTGTGGCCTAGACTTGCTACACACAGCTCTTCATTGATCTTACTGACTTTGTACTTTGATGCTGATATTGTCATGTTGCTCCCCTCCTTACTAAGCAGTCTGTGCTAGGAACTGATGCTCATTGCTCATCTGGTCCCTTGCTCGCTAGGCTGATGATCCCTGCTTGGCCCAAGCAGGGCTTCTACAGGATATAAGTGCATCTGGCACCAAGCCCCTAGGGCAGCTGGTCACGCTGTTTCACCAAAGCTCTTCCAAGGGCAGCCAGTGGTGTCTTTCATCACTGAGGCAAGTGGGGACCGTTTCACAAATAGGAGATTCTTGGTGAGACACGTTCCAGGAGAAGCAGTGGTATCTCCCTGTTGACAGATAAATGTTTAGCTATGAGAAGTACCAACAAAATTGACCATGTGTATTTAAAGAAGAATAAACATCACTAATCTTCTGAAAAACTATACTGTGTTTTTCAAAAGGTTTTGTGTTACCAGTAACATTAGAAACCAGGGTAGAATTCAGTTTAACATCAACTCCAAGCACTTCTTTACTTCTCATTCTTTTGCTTTTGCAACCAGTGAGTTTCTGCACAATTTTCTTAAAATTTCAGGTCAAAAATCTTCCTGCTTCTGCAGAAAAGCCTTTTCACTGTTAATCTCAGTCCTGTTGCTCTGTTTTGTGTTTGTGAGTGCTGCTGTGAAGTGAGCAAGGAGTGAGGGTCTGCAGTGGTCTCTGGTCCTTTGCCCGAGTGATTGTGCTCAGTGTAGAGCTCAGTGGTATGCGAGTAGCTGAAGTGATTCTTTCTAGTGTGTGTGTGTTACCTTTCATAAATCTGTTTGCCCTGCTCAATTAAGGCTGGCTAACTTCCAGGTATTCAAGCTCCATTGAAGTCTTGTGAATAAAACACCAGCAACCCAGCCTCCTTCATACATAGATTTACAAAGAGCTTTGCAGACAATCCTGTTTGTCAGGAGTCTTTCCCTTTGGCTGTATTTTCAGCTCAGGGGTTTCCAGTTGTTACCAGTGCCAGTAACTCAAGGTTTTCTTTTTACAAGACAGGCTCCCCATGCTTGGTAGATTCGTATTCTATCTCCAAGACTTGCATACTCTGGCACTTAAAAGATCATTGTTGCTCTCTGGATTAAAACATACCCTTTTAAAAGGCAGTCAGATGGGGTCAAGGCCCACATATCAAATCCAGGGTAACATGATGTGAACACAAAGACTGCCGGGTAGCGGAGCTTTCTGCCCAAGAAGCGATCCTGGTGCAGTTATTTGTAACCTGGGGCGTCTAATGTAACTGGTTGTGCTGTGATTTCTCTGAGATACTTGGTATTTTGCACTCTGGTGCGGTCCCTGGATATTGCAGGAGACATCGCTAGTGCTGAGAACGGGAAGAGCTGAGCTCCACGCTAAAACTGATAGCGAACCTTCCCCCAAAGACCTTGAGAAACCTCGCAGAAATGCTGCTGTTTGGGGTGGTTTTTTTTTTTTTTTTTTTTTTTTGTAATATACATATATATTTATTTCTCTGTAACAGGGGATAATGCGTTCTTCAGGGTCAGCTATTGGTCACGAGGAGCCTGAGCACAGGTCAGAGGCTGTGCCGTAGCTGTTGGTTTTCAGTTGTCAGCATCGGCATGTGCCTTCTGGTTCTAGCTCTTCTAATAATAAGCATGCAGGCAGCTCATTTCTTAATGAGCTTGATTTTTATCAGAAATGGCTTTGCTCTGCAAGACTGGAAGGCCTTGATGATCCGTGCCTGGATTCCCTGCGTGATGGGAGAATAGTCCAGTGTTGTAACAGCCTTGGGATGCTCCATGGCCCCTCTGGAGTGCTGTGGGTGACCTGGGTGCCGGGTGATGCCCCTGTCCAGTGCACCCATGGACTAGCTCCGATCTGCAGCTGGCTGCCATCAGGAGGGTCAGGCAGTAAGGTCCTGCCTGTGGGGTGGCTTCGAGGGAGCTCAGTGCCTTTGCAGCCTCTTTGCAACGTGATCGTATGGAAGGTGCCTCACCTCTCCATGGACTTGTTTTCCCCTTTGGAGCACACACATAGCACACAAACAAAGCTGTGTTTCACATTTTCGACTTCAAAGCATTGAAGGAGTTCAAAGTTAATTTCACTTATCCAGACAGCAGTTGTGGCTGTCCCAGAAAGTTTGACACGGGGCTTTATCCTGGCATGTCCCCAGCTCCTCTGCTCTGAAAAGGATGCGGGAGGAATAAACAACCACTTAATGATATAAGATGTAATCAAGAGGCAGCTGAGACCCAGTTACATAACTGGTTGTCAGGGTTTCTCTTTGGCAGCGTTACCCATGCTGTTTGCACGCTGACTTTTAGGAACTCAGGGATATTCTGTTAACCAGCTAACTCCCAAACCTGATGTGGTAGGTTTTGTTTGTTTGTTGGTGGTTCCCCCCCCAGTGCCTACTCATTTTGTCTGGTTTGAGTTTTCTAAACCTCAAAGTGGATTTTATTGCTTGAGATTGTGTGAGGTTGGTACAGGATTGACGTGGTGTGGGTAGACCCTGAGCCAGGCTGACTCCGCTAGGCTCAACGTACCTGTAAAATGTAGTGCTCAATGTACCTGTAAAAGCAGGTGGCTGTGTTCTTGCCAGCACAGCTGAGGGCTGGTGTGCAGCACCCTCTGCTACTTGCCGTGGTCCAGGGCTCCCACCACTCTGCCGATTCAAACAAGTCATTGTTCTCAGTCCAGCTTTTACATTCCTGCCAAGTCCGTGCTAATCAGTGGTTTTTTTTCTCCCTTTCTCTTTTATGTCTGTCCTACTAATAAAATGTGGTGGAAATGGGCAAATGAGGGAGGAGCTGTTGTTTTCTTTGGCACATGGTGACCATCTGAGCAAAGACTGAACCAGACTGGAGCTAAAGATCACTTTGCTACTCTGCAGGAAAAGGTGCCTCAAGAATACCGGCCAGCCCTGTTGCCTCCACAGGCCTTTGTGCTGCAGCCCCATGTGGTGGTCCAGCAAAGGTGGCTGTGAGGGGCTTCTTGTGGAGCCTGGTGTTTTTCCTGAGCATCCTGTGGGTGCTGTTACTGAGTGACAGAAAATACTTTTCTTCCTCTGTCCCTGGCTGTGTGCTTGCTGCCTAGCACACAGCTGCTTGCTCCTGCCAGGCCTGATTTATATCCTGCAATGCAAGAATGAACTCTGCGTGGTGCCAGGTTGATTGGTCAGAAACTTGCCCCCTGGCAGCAGCCTTTGGATGGGCTACACTCGGCTAGTTGCAGATGGCAGTGCATTCTCAAACTGGCTGTATCCCACTTGCTTGTGGTCTGTGCTTTATTTTGTACATAATGCGTGATGGACTAATCCTCTTACCTGGAAATCATGTTTGATACGGCATTGCTGGGGGAGGTTGTAGCCTCTGGTCAGATACAGTTTCTTTCAGAAAGAGTGATTTCTGACTGCACTTGAAACCTGCTTTCAGATGGATGAGTTTCAGAAAGGGTGAAGGTTGGGAAGGTCCGATATGTATAGTGTTTTGTTACTCCAACACAGAGTTGCAGCCCTAAGATGGGACCTAGCAGATGGTGTAATAAAGCTGCCAGCAGTTTTAGGCTTGAAGTGGAGGCTTTACAACAAGAAATCTGGAAATCTAAAATATGTGTGAAAAGGTTAGATTAAACGCCTAGATTTGAGAAAATGTAGAACAGAGAATTATGCTTGAAAAAAATAAAAGAAAGATCCATTGAAAGTAAGCAAAGTTTCTTTTCTGACATAAAAGTTGACCTCAGCAGTGTGTGCATTCCCCATGTTTCAGCTTTGTCTTAAGCTCCAAGAGCCAAAAAGTGAAACTAAAGAGAATGCCTGCATGAAGGGTGTTAATCATAGCATGTTGTGCCAGCAAAGATCAGAGTGAAAAATTAACAAAGCACATCCATTGTGAAAAGTATATTTGCAGCTAAAAAAAGGCGTTGAAGGTGCCAGCAACAGAGAAATGTAATCTTTTTTTATGAAGTGTTTTCAGGATTCATAGTAGAACTACTGAACCCACAGGTTCAAGGGTCTGAACCTGTTTCATTTGAGCAGTGTTTGGACTCCTTAACTCTCTTTCATGGTCAGCAAATGGGAATTTGAAGAAACAACTCTGTTGCCTTCAGGTGATACTTTCAAAGCATTAATTGCTGGTACAAGTCATTAACTGTGGCTAGTGTGGAACCATAATCATAAACATTACAAATCCAGCTACTGGTGCTTCAGTGGGAAACCCAATGGTAAATTCCATTGTGGAATAAGATACAGTGCTTTTACGTCACTCACGTTTAGGAATTTTTGTGCATAGCTGCTTATTGTTAGACTTACTCTTTTAAAGCAAGGACTATGTTGACCACATAATTAAAGAAGCTCACCTCTTTCAGCACTGGAGTGGCAGAAAAAAATGATGCTGTGACAAATGTGTTTCTGCAGGTCTTTTCATTTAGTTTATGAATCTTAAATCCCAGAAGCTTCTTGTGACTGAAGAGGAGGGGTTTAAAACCTTGTAACTTACTGTGTCTGCTCACTGAATATCTGCAGTTCTAGCAGTTGTGCGTGTTTTACTTCTTGCTTGTCTGTGGCTGAATAATGCATTTAATGGCATTTCCCTGGTTCTCTCTCATTAAAAGGCAGATCGGGAGCGGCGCAGAGAAATTTCCTTACTAGATGACATTTCATCGCAATGTCCGATCGTTTGGGGCAAATAACCAAGGGAAAGGATGGGAAAAGCAAGTACTCTACTCTCAGCCTGTTTGATAAGTATAAAGGAAAGTCAATAGAAGCTATCAGAACTACAGGTAAGGAATGCCTTCAGAAAGCTCTTTTTGGGATGTTCCAAGTGTGTTGTTGCAGAGCTAATTCAGGTTGTTGGCCCTGTGGGTAGGATGCCCAGTGGGAAGCAGCTGGGATGCAGAGCTGTTTGTGCTGGTGTCTAAGCCTGTGTTCCTTTAGGACTTCAAGGAAAATGTCTGTGGTTCTTTGTGCTGCTGTTACGATAGACACATGGAGGAATTAAGGCAAACCAGCTGGGGGACTGTTGGCCCTTTCGTCTAGCCTGTGTCCTTGCTGAAAAGTGGTCAAGTTCTAAGCTTGAGTGAAAGCCTTACTGGGGCCTTAGGCTATACCAAGATGAGGCATTTAAGCTGACTGAAGTGCCTTAAGTTGGTCAGACCTTGTGTGAGGTGAGAGTCAAGGAGTGAAGGCCTCTGGGATAGAACCTCAGTTGCAGTGGAGATGTGACCAAAAATAGATGGTGGGGTCAAAAAAATTGAAACAATACCTGGACTGGCTCTGGATTTGGTGTGGGAGTAGAAAACCAAAGAAAATAAAATACCAGCTTAATAAATGTGATTTGGTGGGTAGAGCTGGAAAATCTAGACCTCAGGACCCCTGGGTTAGATTACCAGTCTGTCTGCTAAGAAGTGGACATTAATGGCCATTTCCCCAAGCTGTGAAATGGCAATGCTGCTTCTCCTTGGTGGAATGAAAGAGGAATATCTGCACAGGTAGCTAAAAGACTCTGTGGGCATTTTCTGTTAGGGAGAATTATTACTTTCTCCATCCTGATTGTGGTGGGAGGCTGCCTGTTAGCCAGCTGCTACAACAGACAACTGCTTCACTGTGGTCCTGTGGGACGTGACCTGTATGTTGACCTAGCAGCAGTGGTGCTGCTTGTCTTACAGTTCTGTTGGGACTGCACCCAGCCACAACATGCTAATTCAGGTTACTTATCTAGCAGGATATAGCCCTCTATGACCTGCCGTTGTTCCTTCTCACTAGTTATTCCTAGACATGGCTTACAGAGTCTTGGGAAAGTTGCTGCTGCCCGGCGCATGCCACCTCCTGCAAACTTGCCTAGCTTGAAGTCTGAGAACAAAGGAAACGACCCCAACATCATTATAGTACCTAAGGACGGTACAGGATGGGCAAACAAGCAGGATCAGTCAGACCAAAAGAGGTAGGTAGAACTACTGTGAAGTTTTGTCAGGGAAGCAGCAGTTGTGCACTGCTGTGCTATGTGTTGGACCTTACAGTGATCAGTTCTCTGTTGTCTATGCCAGTGTAGAGCCAACGTTAGCTTGATCTTTTAGCAACTGCTATATTGCTAGAGTTGTTTGCCTGTCTTTTTGCTTTCCTTCCCCTTTTATATCACCTCTGCTGTCTCTCTTAAGTTCCAGTGCGACGGCTGCACAGCTGCAGGAGTCGCTGCCGCAGCAGGGTTTGCAGAAATCTGTCTCCAATTTACAGAAGCCGACACAGTCAATCAGTCAGGAGGTAAGTGCAAGCGGTCTTTGTGACTGCCATCCTGCTTCCCATGTCCCCAGGCAGCTTGAGGGTTTTCTTTAATTGTCTGTATTGCCTTGCACAAGTAAGAATCAGCAGAGTGCAAGTCACAGAACAGTTCCTGTATAATCAATTCTTGTAGAATTTACTATCTTGACTCCCAAGTTACTGTGCCCCGGGAATGCTGTGCTGCAGTTAGAATATAATTCTGTGCACGTTCCATCTGTACCTTTCAAGTGTGTGCAGAAAGTCTAGCTTCAATCTAGAAAGAATGGCTGGAATGTGGGATGGCTGGTTAGCACTTATAAACTATTTTACTTTGGGTCTAATTCAAGTGTTGCTTGGTGACAACAGATCCAGCTCTTGCTCCCAGCCTGATGAGACTTGATAAGAAGAGATCTGGTCATGTGGGAGAAGTAGCCAGTGTCAGGACCTGAAAAACCTACTGGCAAGTAAGAAAGCTTCCCCAGAGAGTGCAGGGACCTGGCCCCTCTGTGCTGCAGATTTCACACTTTTCGAGAAGAGGAAAAAAAAAAAAAAAGAAAAAAAAATATTCCCAGCCCTCGAGGTTCAAGGAAATTAGGACAGGACTTATGTTTTGAAGCGGAGAAGAGTGGTTAATGCATGAGAAAGTAGGGTAGCCTTCAAGCTGAGGTGTAGCATGGAACAAACCTAGAAGATTAAGAGGGACCATTTGGGAAAATGCAATAGAACAAAGGGAAAGCTTGATTAGAGGGAGGAAAGCAAGAGGAATGGCTTGAGGAAGTAGTTGATGAAGGTGAGCAAAGGAGAGATGAGGGGCAGGGCAGAGAAGAGGATTTTTGCCATAGCATCGTAGTACACTGGAGTAAGGAGCAGCTTTAGCCCCAGCAAGAAGTTGGGGAGACCTGTGATATCCAATGATGTGTGGGTGATCTAGAGGCCTGAACTGTAGCAGGTGCCAGCCAGGAACTGAGAAACAGTCATGAGACTTCACTGATCTGTGGGCGTTGGGGTTGTTTTTGTGTTTTGTTTTATTTTCAGAGTACAAATTCAGTGCCAGGTGGACCAAAGTCATGGGCACAGCTGAATGGAAAGCCAGCAGGACAAGAAGGTGGTGAGTATGATAAACAGAAATGGAGCTGGGTATGTGCCTGCTTCTCCCGGACAGCCATGTGATGGGGTGGACTCCATTTCTTCCTGCCCTCCCTGTCTAGACTGGTGCAGAATGGGACACAGCTGTCCTCATTACAGTGCAGTGAGGCCATATGAGTCTTTGTTTTCAATCTGTGTAGTGTGTTGGCTGGAATGATGCAACTGCATCTGTTCAGGTCTGCCGGTGCAAGACACCGCTTGAACAGAATGTCTCATCGCCATCTTGAAGCAGAATGTTTCATGCATTTGGGAAGCAGCAGGGAGTTCTGGGAGCTGAAAGTTTTGAAGAAGAAGAGAAAAGTTTGCCCCCTCCTAAGCATCTTCCATCAGCCCAGAGCAGTGTGCAGAAAGCAGAGTGGAAGAGGGGAGGGATGGTTTAGGAGAAAAGAAGAAAGGAGAAGAGGAGACATCAGAGACAGGACATGTAGGCATCTCTGGCCAGTAGCATGGGAAGCTTCACCTAATTAGGTGGTCAAAAGTGAGGCCTCAGGGAGGTTGTACACAGCATCCTTGGTCCAAGGGTATTACAGTGTTCAGTGGATGGAAGCTGCACTTGCTTACGCCTTGGCTGAGGCATTTCTGTTAAGTCTCCCTCAGTCACTGTGCTGCTAATGGCTTCTGCTTGACTAAGGATCCTGAAGCAGTGTTAACATAAATGGAGAGTTTAGATGTCTTCAAATGCATTCATTTCCACACAGGAGGTGGTTTCCAGCTGCACTGAGTGCTACCATTTAAACTGTAGTGAGAGTAACAGCTCAGTCCTACTGTTTTAATGTGAGCAGACCTGGAACCATTCAGCTGTCGAGTGAAATTGCAGAGAGACTTGGAAGAATTGAGACAGCTGCAGATTGCAGAAATGGAGGGAGCAAGCTTATCCTAAATTAAATGAGTCTCGTGATGAGAGGGTGTTTCTCAAAGGCTAAATGTTAAAGCAGAGACTTGTACTTGTCTGAGGTTGGTGGCCAGTGCAAAGACTGTCTTGTTTGGTTAATTGGTACTTTTTTGAGACTGTTGCTGTGTGGACCTCCTGTTTTGAAATCTGATCATCTAACAATGTTCTTAAAAGATTTTTTGAAAACTCATTCTAGGTCACACTTATCAATATAGAGTTCTCAACCCAAGAAAAGAGTTGCATATGTGGCTAAGAGCAGCTTAATTAGAAGGTAATTGAAACACAGAAGCATCAGAAATCTGGCTGAAAGAACTTCTTAGGTGATTCCATCCTCGCACCTCTTCTCCAGTGACACTGAGCAATTGCTCTTCTTCTAAGATAGTACAGCAGTTTCTCGTATTACTGATGAAGAGGAAAGTCTTTTGCTTTTTGCCCTCTTTTAGGTATTACTGCTGTAAAATTTTTTTTTGAGGCCGTATCCTGAAGAAATGTGGTCTAGTAAAGTAATTATGAACTGCTCCATGCCTGTATCTTCTTTATAAGGGGCACGTGGAGAAAAAAAAATGCACCAAACGTTTATCAGTGTGATGCTGCCTGGGGTTAAAGTGCAAATTGTTAGTGCCTGCAGATTAACAGTCATTACATTGTGCAGCATGACCTGGGGGGTGGAAGTCTTCCTGAAAGACACTTATGTGTTGTTAATATTCTCATTGCCATTCTAGTTCAGTAGAATAATGCAGTAGAAATCGGAACTCTGGGCACATCTCAGATATTTTGTGGTGTATTTGAGAAATGTCCTTGTGTATTCTCATCTGTCGAAAACATTTGAAGATGTTACATGCAGCAGTTGCAGTGTCTTCCCTGGAGATCTTCAGATGGAAGATCTTGTGCAGTACGCAAGTTCCAGAAAGTGAAAATGACATAAAGAAGCCAATCCTTCTCAACTCTTTACGGCAAGGAAGGATAAAGATAGATGGGGCTCTTCTGTCAGAGGTGTTCAGTACTTATCGCTAATACTTCTAGCATGGTAATTCTGAAATGCCTTTTTAAAAAAGAGCATTAGCCAAGCAACACCAAGAAACATTTCTCAAAAAAGCAATTTTTTTAGTGTTTAGTGGTGCAATAATGCTGACCATTTCCTCTAACTCAGTGTTATCTGGACAATGGATTTAGGAGAATTGCTGTGTTTTGTTTTCCAGTCACTGGCAGATCTTTAGAATGGACAGAAAGCTGTCATTCTAGGGTGGCTGATGACTCAGCATGACAATTTGCCAATGACAAGAAATGAACCTGGCCTGATCTGGCCAGTGATCTGCATCTTAAAAGTGCTGCAGTGGGGAAGAGAGCAGGGTACAGCATATAGCACTCGGTCGTTATCTGTGGCCTTTTACTGAGTATATTGCCAGAAATCTTAACAGTAGACTTGCCCAATAGAGTGAGATCTGAGCAGGAAGTCTGTGTAGAAATGTCAAATACTTGATAACAGGGTATCATCTCTAAGCAGTCTTGCAGAATTTTTATGTCTACCTCAGTCTGAATTTTGTACTTTACAAAAATAATTGTAAGCTGAGAAAGTTCATTCTGACTTTGTTGAACACGAGAATTTAAATGAAGATCCCAAGTTAAGAGTGTGGGAGTACTGGGTGAGGACATGTGTTGTTGTGTTGGTGACAGTGTCTGAGAGTGTGTTGGATGTGAGCTGAGGTGCTGGTATGATAGTAATTTGGGTTTAAATGTGCTGGAGGCCCAGATTCTCAGGAAACTTGTTTCCAGGCTGATCTTGTGAGGGAATTGAAAGAGTGGAAAGATCTTCTCTGAGTCCCACACTTATTTGTCTGGCAGGTTCAAGGGCCTCAAGCCGACTGTTATCCTTCTCTCCCGAGGAATTTCCGACGCTGAAAGCAGCTGGCGAGCAGGACAAGGTTGGCAAAGAAAAGGGCGCCTTAGATCCGTCGTATGGGCCAGGACCAAGCCTCCGCCCCCAGAGTAAGTGAATGATTGTGTCTTTCTACCTTATCCCAGCTCGTAACCCCATAGACTCTGTGTTGGGCAGTGGAATGCCAGTTCATGGTAGTATCAGATACCCCATCCCTACATTGCCTTTTATCTTTTTATGAGCTCACATGTGGCAAGCTGCTTAGCAAGTGATCACAGATTTGTGGGTAGTGCTGATGTTCCCTGCCTGAGTTCTGTGGTCCAGACAGCCAAGTATGGACTGTCATCTACTACATTGTTTCATAAAAATCGCTGTGTGATGTTGCAAAGCAGGCCTTTTCCCCCTGGGCTAAGGGAGAGTCACAAGTGGAATGAGTGGGTGGTGTAACGTGGCTTCTCTTTGACTGTTTGTGCATGATCTAGTTGGCCTTAATTCTGCAGGGTAAGGACTGTGGAGATGGGGAGCAGAGTTGGTTGGAATTTAGGCTTCTTGACACATAAGGATGCCACTGGTGCAACATTACTTAGTAACGGCTGATGCTGCTAGTCTCTTAGGAAAATAAATGCTTTTGGAAATTTTCCTTGATCCCTGATGGTTTTCTACACGCTCAGTGTAATTAGGGTTTGACCAGAGTATTTGAGTTTTGAGACTTTTTGGCAGAGTGACTGTCTGCATTTACAAACGTTAACATAATTGTTACCTCCTTTCCAGATGTCACCAGTTGGAGGGAGGGCGGTGGGAGGAACATAACCTCTGCCACATCTCTGACCGCCTCCCCTGCTGAGCTGGGCAGCAAGACCTCTAGCACGGGAGATGGAGCCCCCTCCTCAGCGAGTGCCAGCGATCCGAAGGAGCCGTCTCTCCGCCCAGCTCAGCCTGTCCGCAAAGGGGCTTCGCAGTTCATGGGAAATGTCTACCAACCACCTACATACCATGACATGCTACCTGCTTTTGTAAGTTGCCCTTTCCCCACAGCTGTGTAATGTCCTTGATTCTTATAGAGTGTGTGTGTGTGTGTGTGTTGAAGAAGTCAGCTGAGATCTGTTTTCTGGAGTCCGAGTTGGTTCCCAGGGCTTGCTCAGGGATCCTTCTCTTGATCTATTTTTAGTTTCTGCTGTTGTGTGTTTAACCTTTCATGCTAGAATCATAGAATGGTTTAGGTTGGAAGGGACCTTGAAGATCATCTAGTTCCAGCCCCCCTGCCCTGGGCAGGGACACCTCCCACCAGCCCAGGTTGCTCCAAGCCCCGTCCAACCTGGCCTTGAACACCTCCAGGGATGGGGCAGCCACAGCTTCTCTGGGCAACCTGTTCCAGTGCCTCACCACCCTCAGAGTCAAAAATTTCTTCCTAATATCTAATCTAAATCTACTTTGATCCAGTTTGAAGCTATTCCCCCTCGCCCTATCGCTACATGCCCTTGTAAAAGGTCCCTCCCCAGCTCTCCTGTATGCCCCCTTTAGGTACTGGAAGGCCACAATAAGGTCTTCCCGGAGCCTTCTCTTCTCCAGGCTGAATGACCCCAGCTCTCTCAGCCGGAATAGAATAGTGTAGCACAGCCTTGCTCAGCCCAAGGAAGTTGCTGTGCTTTCCCTCTAGAGCTGGAGAGGGTAACCATTAGCACGTGGCCTGTTAGGCAGCCAGATGTGAAATGTTTGTTTTCCCTTTGTGCAGATGCAGCTACCATGCTTGTGTTGTAACCTAATCTGGCTAAGCCTTCTGTGATAAGGAGAAAAAACAGACTATTCTGCTTTGCCTTGTTCCAGATGTGTCCACAACAGCCATCTGAGACCCCTGGATCGCTGGACCGAGGGTCTTTCCCCCTTCCTCGGCTTGAGCCCCGGGTACCTTTCAGACAATACCAGATGAATGACCAGGATGGGTAAGGCTGCCATGACTGTCCCAGTTGAGAGGCAGGTTCAGGGTGTGACATGAACCTTCAACTATGCAAGAATTTGGACTGAGGATCCGGTTGCATGGGTGAAGCTGCAGGCAGCCACAGAGGAAACCTGATTTTTACCAAAATGCTCTGCTCCAAATACAGCAACATCTGAGATGTTGCAGGATTGTAAGCACTGTTTGCCTAAAGAGAAGGTGGACACGAGAAGTAGTTGTGTGTGATCCTGGACTGGAAGCACCTTTGATCTGTAAGCACTAGGAAGTGGCTACTGGGTAGACAAGGGAAAGAAACTTTGCTGAACAGAGAGAGAAATTTGGAGCCCTTGTATACAAGTGCATGGTAGAAAAGGACTGATTTCACTGTTACAAACCCAGCTCTACATTCTTTTCTTTACTGTTTGCTGTTTCTAACCAATTCTTTGTGTTTCCCTGTAGGAAAGAGAACAGGCTCAGCCTGTCTCGCCCAACGCGTCCAGTTCGGCAGCAAGTAGAGAGAGCACCTCGGCCCACCATTATCAATGCAGAGAACCTAAAGGGGCTGGATGAACTAGACACTGATGCAGATGATGGATGGGCAGGTAAAGTGCTTCCATTCTCTAGCTTCAGGCAACAACTTAGGAGGTAAAGCAAAGTAGTTACTCCTCCCTGAAGCATGAAATAGCCAGGATATTCTGGTGGCTCTGTTTCAAAGGGAGGAGAAGCAGCAAAGAGCGGTCTGTCTAGGTGTGAAATTGCTGGTGGTGTAAATGATGACACAATGGATCCTTCTGATCCTTCCATCACACTATACTCAAGGAATTGGATCTGAAGACTCCTAAAAGCTGAAAACACCAAACAGCAGGTGGATAGCATTATGGCTGCTGGGAAGAAATATCCAGTTACACACAGTCTAGCTTGGTGGCTGTCTCCTCATTTGCAGCCCCCATTCCCAGACTGGTTGCTGCTCCTCTTCTGGGACCAGATCAGCTGTTCAGCAGTGTGATTCCACAGTACTCATATAATTTCCAGTACCTGTGGTGGACATGCAGCTTTCCAAGTAGTTTATGCCAAGCCTGTGCATTCTCTGACTTAATGCCAGAGAAGGCATAAGCTTTATCAGGACAAGGGACCTGTTTCTTTGTTCTCATACATCACTTCTCCAATCCTGCCTTTGTAGGCATTCATGATGAAGTGGATTATTCTGAGAAACTAAAGTTTAGTGAAGATGAGGAAGAGGAAGAAACTCTTAAGGATGGACGACAGAAGTGGTAAGAAGTGGCTGTACTTTACCTACAGTTGTTTCAATAAAAATAAACAGTACCATGATCTTTTAAAACTTGTTCTAAATGTTGAGGCTTGATCCCCCTGATTCATACTGTGACTTTGTTGATTCCACTGGCCGTTGTTTGAGTGGGCCTACATGGGTCTTGAAGCTGAGTCCCAGGATGCCAGGCCTTTTTCTTCCTCCCCTTTCTGTGTCTCACCTTTATCCTGCTGCACAATAGTGGTGTTAATCCTTATGCACCTTAGGAGCAAAAGCACACTGCTTGTTCTGGTGTCTTCTCGTTTTTTCGATCTTTCCTTTCTGTTATAGTCAGTTGCTTTTGCCACTTGATAAGGCTGCAAGTGCCTTTTGAGGCAAGTAGTAAATGTAATAGCAAAGCTGTTTATATGACAGGAACAGCTGGGATCCCAGAAGGCAGCGACAGTTGTCCCTGAGCTCTGCAGACAGTGCAGATGTTAAACACCCTGTGGAGGAAGGAAAGAATTGGGGCGACTCGGTGGGCTTGTCCCGGTCAGTCCGGAAAGTGCAGGATTCACAGCAACCTCCGAGGAAGTTGAATGGCTGGAGCTCTGCATCTGAATACCAGGTAGGCTGAATTCATGTGAGTGGTCTTGTGCTGCTGGGTGAGATGCATTGGTGTCCTTAAGAGGCCAGTTTGACATTTTATTGAAAATGGGATGCTGCTGCTGATGAATTTATCAGTTCTCCGTTTATATCCAGCTGGAGAGAAATCCATCTGCATAGCACTCCCACTAGAGAAAAGAAATGGAAGCTGGTCGAGAGCAGTGGGATTGTCAGACACCGAGAAAACGGAGCTATTGAACCAGATAGCAGTAACTCCGCACCGAAAGGGGGATTTGTGTGTGTGAGGATAGAGGGGATGGAGTCAGGAGGGAATTTTCTTAGCGTGGGATGCAAATCTCAAGATACAAGAGATGTTTGGGTCATGCTTATTGAGGAATGTTTTTCCTTTGGCAGAAGCCCACACTGGGAAGTATTCTCAGGCAGCAGTCTCTTGAGGATAAAGAAGAAAAGGTGCCACTGAGGCAGAAATTTGTTCACTCTGAGATCTCAGAGGCTGTCGAGAGAGCCAGGAGGCGACGGGCGGCAGCCTGTGCTGCAAAGCTGAAGCAACTTGATCAGAAGTGCAAACTGGCTCAGAAGAGTGTGGAGACCCAGAAACACACAGAGAATGAAGACCTGCGACCCCCAAGCACAGAGAAAAATGCTGTGCAAGAGAATGGCCATGCTTTCCGTAGAGGTACAGAAATGTTGCTTGCCTCACTTTGTAAAAACTGCTTTTTTGCTATTGTGCCAGTCTCTTACTGGAAACATGTGGGAGTTTCTGTGAGGGGAGTGTTCAGAGGGTACTTAAGTTGCATTTCCGAGATCAGCTGCTTCATGTATTCTGCAGAGTATTTTGGATTGGTGTGAAGGTTCATTTAAAAAAAACCATCCTACTAAAACCAATTCAAACTTCTTCAGTTTTATGTATCTATGCTCAGTCAGCTGTGCTAGCAGAGACCTTGTTGGAACGGGTCTCTTGATCTTCTCATGATTGGATGATGATATTAAGAAAGTCCTCGTGAGCCACAGATCAGAAAATTGGTTATCAGTAGGTGCTGGCAGGTTTAAGGACTAATGGGAACTGGACTTTTTTCCCCAGTGCTGAAGCAGAAGGCTGGTGGCAGAGGGGGATCTCAATTTATCACTAAACCAAGATGGACGAAGCCCCCTAGACCTGTCTAGGCAATTCAGGCAGATTGTGTGTGAGGTGCTATATATGATTATAATAAAGTTGAACTACATAATGCAGTCAGGACGTGCCTCCACCTGTGTATGTTGTGGTGTGGTGGTACATGCACAAGCCCTGTCATGACCAGGGCTCATCAAGGCTTATTTTCTTCTCTGCAGCAACCCCTGAGTTTCACACACAGGATGTCTCTGTTGGCTATCTGGAAGAGGAGACTCCTGCCCCAGCAGCAGCCACCCAAAGCAGCAGTGAGGAGGAGCTCAGGGAAGCTCCCTCTCCAGCACAGGAGTTCAACAAATACCAGAAGTCTCTTCCCCCACGATTCCAGAGGCAGCAGCAGCAACAGCAGCAGGTAATAGATGTGACACTCACACCCCTCTTCCTTTGGACCCACGCCAAACTGTTGTGTTTGCTTGGTTCTCAACACCATCAGCACCAACTAACCAACTGTCTTTGGGCTGGTAGGTGATCAATGGGGATTTTACCCTGGTACTTCAGTACTTTTGATCACAGATGTATCCTGTTTGACAGGAGTAAAAGGGCTCTCTATAGGTTACATGAATTTTATGTGCACCCTGTGATGGTGGAGCTATCGTGGTTAGGGCTTTCTGTGGCTGGGGAGAGGTGTGGGCAGGCCAGGTTTGTCACTTGCCTGGGAGAAAGATAGACACTGCTGTCAGAAATGTTGACTTGTCTTGCATGGTTGTCTGGTTGTCTCCTGGCAATGCCAAATCTTAGGACTACGTGATTTGTGGCAGAGCTCTGGTTCGCAAATGTGTGTATGCAGGAGAAGCTGGAGATGTTCCCCTTCCACTGTCCAAAGTCAGGAGAGCAGTAGTGGCTACCTTGGTACTTGCTGTAGGTCTGATCCAGTCTCTAATGCCTTTGCCTGGCACTGAACCTGGTGAACATCTGTTCTTGTTCCCTGGCACAAGATGGGAGCCGCTGTTCTTCAGCACTGCTGCAGTGGCGGGGAGCTGAATATACGGGCCACGGGAAAGGAGAACCTTTGGGGATGAGCTGCTTCCATTTCACTCTGCACTTGCTGTGCCCTTACCCTCTTAGGTATGGGCAGCCATTTGCTTGCCAGGGACAACAGGTTAGCGGGTGGTTGGACTCTGCTTCTGGAATGAATGTGAGAGCTGCGAAGCAGCACACTTCTCGTTCCACCTGCTGCCTTTGCCGAGAGGTGGTCTTCTGCATCTGCTCTTATCTTCTACCTACCCAACATATTTTCTGTGAGGTTCTTCCAAATCATTACTTTCTTTGCACCATAAATGTGTTTGGTCTTAACTGTTTCATTGAAAACTCTCTTCTGGGGCCCTGAGAGACCAGTCTGCACTGCTTTGTGTCTTGCATCTTGCCCAGCCTTACAGTGCTGTATGCCATACACGCTTTTCAGCTCTTCTTCCAGATGCAGTGAGCCTCCTTAGGGCAGCAGAGTCAAACCAAGGGACAGAATATTCAGGCTTCAGATAATGGAAAGTTAATTGCCATTCTTCATAGAATAATCAGTTGAAATGTGATATAATCAACGCTGCTGCAAAACTTAGTGAAGAGCTCACATTCGGCTTTTGCTTGGAAGCTCAGTAATTGCTCTTTTATGAATGTTTGGCTGTGCTTGTTACTGGGCAGTTGACATTTTCATGATTTGAATGTACAGCAGCAAACGCTGCTAATGTTACTCTTTAAAAGAGAAGCTCTTAAACTAAAAGAATTGGATGTCTTTGCTGTCTTGCTAATAATACCACAGGTCATTGCTACTGGAGGAACATGAAATTTTCATTTTATTTTCTCTTATCCTTTGTGTTGTTAGTATGTATGAGGCAGTTTGTATTTTGGCTGGCTTGTATTGCTGCTTTGGTGTCCTGGTTCCATGAAATGAACAAAATAAAAAATAGTGTTGGTATAATTAATGAAATATTTTCTCCAAGGTTCTGGAGCACTAGATAACTCATATAATCTCTGCGTTTATCTGAGTTTCTGTCTTGCTGTAATAATGTGTCAGGTTCAGATTTAAGAGTGTCTCTATTGGGCTGCAGTAGGAGATTGGCTTTTTTTTAATAAAAAGTTACAGTATCTGACACTGTTGTAAGCTTAGTAAGAAAAAGACGGTGGAAAGTTTGACAGGTAAATAGATGTATTTCATGTCAATTAGAGCTGTTTACCTTTTGAAAGCTTTCTTCAGTACACAAAGCTCCCTTCAATGTAGGTTCTTTTTGGACCTTTAGCAAAAGTTAAATGTCAGATCAGATTAACATCATGACAGTCCTCAGCTAAAGGAAGGTAGACTGGCCATACGGGAGGTGGGAGACAACCCGAAGGTGTCAGCCTATCTCTGGAGGATGCACAGGAAATACTATAAAATATTAATAGCTGTCTTAATTGATTTTAGGATGTTCTTATCTAATTGTTCAGCCAACATGAGTAGAACTAATATATGTGCACACTAAATAACTTATAATTGCATTTTCTCCAAAGAGCAGCATCATCTGAAGTATTTGGTTCCAGTTGGGGAATGTGCGTGACAGGAAGCTGTCCTGTATCTCTTAGAAGCACTGAGAAAATGCAAACTCCAGTCTTGATCCCTTGCATTTGGCCATGTAGTATGGCCCATAGTAGTGTGAGATTCTGGCTGCAGCATATTCTGGCTGTTCTGGGCATTTAGAGATAACTGCCATGTTCCCAGTTGGTAGTGAATTGCCCTTATTCACTTTACTCTCCCATCTGATCTGTTTTTGAGCCTCTAGAACATAGAATGTGTTTTCCTTTGGCTGGCCAGTTTGCAAGTGTGATTCCTGGCACCACGACCATTCATGTCAAATGGCCCATCCCTCTTCCCTGCAGGAGCAGCTGTACAAGATGCAGCATTGGCAGCAGCAGCAAGTCTATCCTCCCCCATCCCATTCCCATCCCCAGCGGACATTCTACCCACCGCACCCTCAGATGCTTGGCTTTGATCCTCGCTGGATGATGATGCCCTCTTATATGGACCCTCGCATGGCCCAGAGTCGCACCCCCGTGGATTTCTACCCTTCAGCCCTTCACCCTTCAGGTAAGATGTTTTCAGTGTTTCCTTTTTCGTGGCTGTTCAGTTGGTCCATATCTGGAAAGTTGCCATTCTTCACCCATCTTACCTCTGTACAGACTTTGCATCCTGGCTGGCTGCGATTGACCTTCTCTAGGGATGAGGAGGAGTCAGTTGCAGTGAGGCCTGGTGAAGGAACAGAGGAGGTTGGGAGGGAGGACACCTGCTTGTCCATCCCTTGCGCTGCAATGGGAGATCTTCCCTAACAGCTTTGGAGCCTTAGCAGGTGTAAAAGCAGATTTTGCCCCTTGGAGGAAAAGGATTAATTTAGGAGTTACTGTAATCACGTGAAATCTTGATAGACCCCCTTCAAGAAATGTGATGGAGAAATCCTGTAGTTCCTGAGCTGTGTGCTCGTAGCACCTTCCTACCTTGTTACTGATGTTCAGAGGTGTGAATATAAACATCAGGGTGTATAAGGAATTCCCTTGAGTTCGTGGTTTGTTTTCACAAACGTGCTTGCTTCCGAGCCAGTGATGGTGTGTAGTGTTCCGTGCAGGCTGGGCTCTGAAAGCTGTGTCACCCTCTGTATC
Source organism: Charadrius vociferus (assembly GCF_000708025.1). Classification (NCBI taxonomy): domain Eukaryota; kingdom Metazoa; phylum Chordata; class Aves; order Charadriiformes; family Charadriidae; genus Charadrius; species Charadrius vociferus. The sequence goes on from NW_009650103.1 coordinate 145,779, forward strand.
ATTCCAGGTGTATTTCCCAAGCACAGGCTCCCCTCTACCAGAAGGGTTTCCATGGCTGCAGTCATCTGCTGCCCTGGAAGGAAGGGGTGGGTCAAGCTGGCAGTAGATTGCTAATTCTTCTTGGCTGTGAGATCCTAGTGTTAATGGTATGAACTCTGTTGTGACCAGGAATTATGAAGCCCATGATTCAGCAGGACTCCATCGGTGGGAGCAGCTGTCGGTCGGAAGATCAGAACTGTCAGGCAGGGCAGGCAGAAAGGAAAACTGCTCCCTTGGACCCTGTGCCGGTGTGGGCCCAGGAGAGCTACACACCTCTGCAGAGCAAAGGGTACTCCTTGTCACATCAAAAACAGGCTGACAACATGACCATGGAGGAGCTGCATGCCAGGTGAGTGCAGAACTCTCCTGTCCTCATGCATGCTGTTGATGGGAGGTGCTGCCATAAGTCATCTCCTACTGAAAAGCAGGTGTAGAGTTGACACAGAAGATATCTTTGAACAGGCCAAGTACTGATCTGGTAGCACCCTTAGACTGTCGAGTGTTTATGTTGTGGAGGTGCTTACAGACTGAGCTATTCAGAGTTTTTCTATCTGATGCCAGTCAAGGCTGACCAGCTTGGAGCCTGTTCAGTATGAGAGAGCCACTTGTCACCTACATGGGTAGGTACAGAAAACAATGAGTCGAAAATTCCGATACTTTCTAGTTTATCTCCTAATCCTTTGGGACTTTCTGAAACCAATTCCTTCAGATCTCCATATATGTTGGAGGCTGAATCTCCCTTTGTTTCTTAAGTTTACTGCCCATTGTGGGAACTTTCTTTATCATCCATTGATTTCACAAAGCAGGGGGCCACAGCCTGGGGCCAGAGCAGATCTGCCCAGCACTCAGGTATTTACTGGCTCATTGCCTCATGATTTAGAACAAACCCCAATTTATTTATTTATTTGTTTCCACCTCTTGTGCCCAGCCTTGGCCCTTGGAGACATGCTGTGCTCTGTGTTAGCTGATTTTCTTTTGTTTATTGTTTCCATCCTTCTCAGGAATGACACTTACTCTGCTTCTTCTGGAAGGCCAGAGAGTCTGAACACCCAGCGAGACCTCTTTGAGGAGAGAGGGGAGGAGTACTTGAATGCTTTTGACAAGAAGGCCCAATCAGACTTTGACAGCTGCCTGTCTTCTCAGAGGATAGGCCAAGATCTCTTGTTTCAGCATCAGGAGAGCGTGCAGGAAACTTGTCCTTCTGGCAACCGCCATGCAAACTTGAGGTGTTCGCCCCTAGAGCCTGATTTTATCCAAGCAGAGAAGAAGCCTGAATATAATGGCTGGGATATCGGCCACCATCAGAAACCTGCAGAGACTGCAGCAGAGGTTGCAGAAGAAGTGCCTAGGGATGAGCAGTCATTCACTGCTGACCCGTGGAAGAAAGAAGGAACTAATACCAAACAGTCCACTGAAGAAGCAACAGAGTGGGCTCCTGAGAACCGGAACACCAGTGGTCAGCACCAGGAGCAAATGGGGAGGACACGGCGATCAGGCCCAATTAAAAAACCAGTCCTGAAAGCCCTCAAGGTGGAAGAGAAAGAGAAGGAGATGGAGAAGGTTAAACTGGAGGGAGAGGATGCCTCACGCCCACTGAAGGAGAAGGTGGCTGTTCAGAAAGCAGAAAATGCATCAGATGATTCTGCAGCCTTACTGCACTCCACGCGTTACCTGCTGGATGACAAAGGTTCTTCCCAAGCCAGCCTTGCCCGAGAAGCTGAGAAATCTCAAGAGGAAGAGGAAGAAGAGGAGGAGGAAGAGAAGCCAGAAAGAACCTGGGAGAACAAGCTATCCAGAGAGTCTGGTGATCTACCTCCCACAAAAAGAAACAACTGGATCTTCATTGATGAGGAACAAGCCTTTGGTGGGAGAGGTCAAGGGCGTGGGCGAGGGAGAGGCTTCAGAGAGTTCACTTTCAGAGGGCGAGGCACTGTTGTGGGCAGCCGGGGAGTCTATAACAACCAGCGGAGCAGTCGAGGGCGAGGGCTTCGGGAGTTCAACCAGCCAGAGGACTTCCCCAGAGGCAAACCAAGGCGCCGGATTGCAAGTGAGACGCACAGTGAAGGGTCAGAATACGAGGAGCTCCCCAAGCGTCGCCGGCAGAGGGGATCAGAGAACAGCAATGAAGGTTCTGTGCTGGACCGGGAGGACAGTGATTTGAAAAAGGGAGACTTCAAAGAGTCTTGGAGGTCCAACAAAATCTATTCGGATGATCACAGTAGTCTGGATCCTAAGATGAGGGCCCCGAGAGCTTTTGGGAGATCGCTGCCACCGAGACTGAGCAACTCTGGCTATGGGCGAAGGGGTTTCATGGGTAAGGAGCCCACCCAGTGGCAAGGCAGGAGTGGGGGAGCAGGGTGGCAGGAGTACAGCCACACCTCTCCATCGGACACTTTTGGTAGCAGGCAACAGTCTGACAGGGACTACATTCAGGAGTCTTATAAACACGTGGATTCCTTCTCTAGCCGAGTTTTTGACGAGAGTCATCTGGATGACAAAAGGCACTTTTTCCAGGAAGATTACTCAGCAGATCAGGAGAACATAGAGAACAGGCCGTTCAGGAGACGGCGTCCCCCCCGCCAAGACAAACCCCCAAGATTCAGGCGCCTCAGGCAAGAGAGGGAATCAGTCGGCCAGTGGAATCCTGAGGAGGGAGGCCCCAACCTGCTGCCCAGCCAGTGGCCTGGAAGACCCAAGCTGACCACCGCAGAGAAGAGCACCATCTCAGGCAGACGGTCTCCTGAGCTGTCCTACCAGAACTCATCAGACCATGCCAACGAGGAGTGGGAGACCGCATCTGAAAGCAGCGACTTCAGCGAGCGGCGGGAGAGGCGAGATGGAGTTTCAGAGAGTGAAGGCCAGCTAGAGGGTGGCCTCGGGAGTGGAAGCCTGGGGGAGAAGAGGGAGCTAGCGAAGAGGAGCTTCTCAAGCCAAAGGCCCATCGTCGACAGGCAGAGCCGCAAGGCAGAGCCCGCAGGATTTGTGGAGCAGTCTGTCAGGAGTGGTGTAGGAGCAGCTTCCAGATACGAGAGCCAGCAGAACGGGACACTAATAAAAAGCAAAAGGTAAAGTTGCATTCTGATGTACAGATATCTATGATACACAGATATTGGAGGACAGGAGAAGGGCTGGACTGTGGGTGAAGAGCTGTTCAGTGTGTTTCTTTGTATCTAGTGCAGGTGAATTCCAGCACCATTTATCAAACTTTGACATCCAAGGGTCTCATGATTGTCTGTTTTATAACCAATTGATGCCTTTGCTTCAGTGCTGGCAGTTCGGGTTTATGCAAGTTGCTGAGACACTGTGAGCATGACATGTGCTGTGCTTCTTTACCTCAGTTTCATGCCAAGGCAGCTCTCTACTCTTAACTGCCTCTCACTAGAGGCATTGAAGATAATGAAGGAAATACTTGTCCTTAACACCAAACCTGTTGTGTTGTTCCCTCCTATCATGGGTCCCCAATGAAGTGTAGCAGAGCACGGAAGTGAGGGTTGGGTTTTTCTGGGATGAGTTGCTGTGAGCTGTGCAGGTTGAACATCGCAAACCTGGATTCCCAGTAGTGTGGTTGTGGCACGAGCGCAGTGTGTGACATTGCCAGTCCTAGCTTTGCCTGAGCAAATATTTTCTTAGACCTTAATGGACACCAGTGATGAATGATAAGCAGCGCTGTGTGTTCCTAGCATAGTGGGAGGGGTTCCTCCTGAGAGTATTTTAAGACAACTCTGAGACTAGGGATTAAGTATTTCATTGTGAGGGTCTTGTGAAAAATCTGATGATCAACAGGACGCTGAGTTAGGTGGGCCTTGGTCCTGGGCCAGTTTGACAGCTTGCTTGTTACTCTCTTCCTTTAACAGGAAAAGGAGAAAAAGGATGTTGTGCAGCTGCATTGTATTGGGTTTAAAGCACTGATAAATAGGCAACTTGTTCTTTTTTTTCTGTCCTCTTTTGACCCATGTCCCCCAATTCCTGGGTGTAATAACTAATACTAGTTTATATGGAAATGAGGGGAGAGCTGATGTCTGGAAAGACGCATGCAGGTGGAAAAGGGAAAGGAAGCGAAGGGGGAAACTTCCCCCCCCGTCTTTTTTGTGAGTTGAATGCTGGGGAATGATGTGTGGATGGTGATCAAAGGGGTAAAAAACATGTCGGGGAAACAAAATGGAAAAGCTGTTTTGTTTTTTTTCTCAATGTTGTCAGCCTCTCCCCATCTCCCTTTCCCTCATCTGGTGCTTGCCAAGAAGTTTGTGTTAATTGCAAAGAGCACCAAGGGAGCTGTTAGAGCAGTGTCTTAGGAGGGTAGGAAACACTGTACAGAAGCACAGAGCCCTTCCCATGGGGACAAGCTGGGGTATTAGGTTCTTGCGGGGGTGGCATGTTGGGTGACTCATGAGTTCAGGTATTGTTCTGTTTCCATCCCACTTCCCCAGTAATACCCTTGTCACGGGCTGCGTGCTCAGAATTTAACGTCTGCTTCAGTTGAGCAAAGGCTGGGGAAGGATGAGATGTGATTAGAAACCTGGCAAAGAAAATACAGCACATATGTTTTCTTCTTGCTACTTTTACTCATCTTCTAGTGACAAATCTAATTCCTGTTCCTTCTTTCCTTGTAGATCTCCAGAAGAAGGAGGGGGCCTTGGCAACACCAGTGGTGGGAGCAGCCACTCCATTTACAGCTTGGAGAGGGCTTCCCATGCCAACTCAGAGAGTGCTGAGGGGCCAGGTAAAAAGACAGAGAAGGAGCCCAAATCCACTGTGCAAAGAGCAAGCGAGAAGGGAGAGGCCTTGTCACAGTTTGAACTGAGTTATGGAAGTGAGTGGCTTAATTCATTTGTTTCTTGAAAGGGATAATACATTGTGGTGACTTCAAGCCAGGCTGATTGAATCCAGTGTAATGTTAAATACCAGGTTAGATTACTTCCCATTTACTTACACAAACAAAAGTGTATCTGAATAGGAAAAACATGGAACACAAAGATGGTTTTAAATTTTAAACCCAAACTTTGAGCCAGATCTGACAGTCTCTCTAATGTTTCTTCTATAGAAACTTTGGTTTTACAGAGAAAGGAGGCTTTTCCATATTTCTAAGGCGTTAAATTTCGAGCTCAAAATATCTTATGTTCTGTGAAGGAAGTTGAAAGAGCGTACAGAGTGAGGAATTTGAGTCTGAGCTCACGGCATGGAGGCAAGAAATTGGTATCTCTGAAACCATTGGCATCAGGGCATGACTCAGCTTTTTGCCATTCGTAGAACTGAGGTTTTACACCCAGAATGGGTTTTACATCCAAAATGGGTGTGTTTTCAAAAGTGCCTGTGCCTGCTTTGTCCTTGCTAGTATTTGGAAAGGTGCGAGCTTTGTTTCAACTGATACTACACCTAAAGTTACCCGAGTTACCGCACAGCTCATGCTCCCAAGCTCTCCTAGCTCTCCTAGCTGGAGCGCACTCATTTTGAAGCAGAGGAGAGCAAAGCCCTGCAGGGTAAAGTGACTGGTAGATGTCAACAGACTACCGTGGCTTAGTTTTCAAATCATAGGTGCAGTGCTGCTGGGTGAACTGGTTTGTCAGTAGCGTGGGTCCTATTTGGAATACGCTCTTTAAATTAGCGCAATTATAAAGCGTTATATGCATTCACACATGAACAATTTCTTCCCCATATATGCTTTGTTCAGGTACCATCATTGATAATAGGGTGTCAAACACAGCAGAAGAGAATGAAGTAGGTTCTATGGCAGGTGAAGGCTTCATTGAGGTTCTTACTAAAAAGCAGCGTCGTTTGCTGGAAGAGGAGCGAAGGAAGAAGGAGCAGGCTGCTCAGGTGAGGAGTCGGGGGCAGAAAAAGCTTAATGCGATAAGCTGTTTGGACTGCAGTCAGAGGAACAGGGCCCCAAAAAGTGTTTGGATGAGCAGAAAAACATGTATTTGGCCAAGGTAGGGCAAATCCTGTCTTAGGCCCAGGTAGCGTATTTTGGCTTTGATGGGCAGGGGCTATCGATCTGAAAAGGATGGATGGTTAGATTTCTGACTGTTCTTGTTTTCTAGCAGAATTGTTACTGGTGAGTTAAGGAGGGTTTTCTAAAGTGATCCCTCATCCAAAGTGGCTTGGCTCACTAAGCCAGTTGCTGGCTGTAGTTGGTGGGATATTGGACAGCAGTGAGCAGTGGAGGAGGACCTCTGCACTCTTGCTGTGTCAGCAATACGTTACTGCTAGAGTAGGGTGCGATAGCTTCCTTGCCAGGGTGTTATGTTTGTGTCTGGGCACATGACCAGAAAGAAATTAACAAACTGGAAGAAGCACTGACAATTTCATGTTCATAATAGGATAAAGGAGTTGATTTACAAGAAAGATTTAAGACTGCAGTGTGGATATCTTAGTTAAGTAATGTTTAGGAGGGGTGCATTTGTCTACATGTACTGGACAACTGCAAATTGTAGAGGGATAAAAGAATATTTTGACATGAAAGGAGACGTAGTGAAATCTGGAGGACTGAATGCAAATGAAAAGCATCGGTGGAAAGTGCTTCCTGACAAGGAGGGCTTGTGGTAGGTCCAGAGAGTCTTGTGAGCAAAGTTATAAAAGCCTGGGTGCTTGGCGTTTTTAAAATTAAGCTGAAGACAATGTGTGAATGTGCAGTGGCAAAGGTCTTGCAGTTGCAGATATGTTTCTCTTTCTATTCGGATCCTGGCTCCGTGAAAGAGCCGTCTCTGTATAGTGAAATTATTAATTGATCTTACCGTAGCTGGAGTAAAGGAGAGGAGTTAAGCAGAGCAAGTCTGTTGTAGTGTTAAAAAGGCTGAAGGCAGCTTTTTTCACTGTCTTGTTAGACTGGGGGAACCTCCCAGTAGCCACAGGGTTCATTTGAAGAAAAAAGGGGAAAAAAAAAAGAAAAGGAAAAAAAAAAAAGAGGAGGGGGTGTCAGAATTTGTACGCTCCCGTTACATGAGTTAGGGACTTTTCACATTACAGCATTTAGAAATCCAGGGTTTGAACTTGCCAGGAGCAGGCTGTGTAAGCCCAGTGCAGTGACAGGTCATACAGCCTGTGCCTTTTCTCTCTCAGGCGCCAGCTAAGGCCCGCGTCCTTCAGTCTCGCATTCCTCCTCGATTTGCTAAGAAGCAGAACAGCTTGTGCTTGGAGCAGAGTGATGTAACAGTGTCTGGAAACAGCCTGGGCACAGAGATCTGGGAGAGCAACAGCCCAGGTAAGTTTGGGTCTATTTCTTCTGACGTGTTTCACAGAGCTAGGGAATCCTCTGGTGTGTGCAGGAAGGACAGGGTGTCTGTGCTTAAGAGAAAACAACCTTTTCTTGTCTGATGCTGGAAGTGGGAGGGGAGCTAGCAGACGTCTGGAGTAGCATCTGTTCAGAGTTGTACTGTTCAACCATCTTCCTCCTGTTGTTGACCATGTCAGTCTCCTAATCTATTTCTTGAGTCTTTGTGTAATATCAAGGTCCAACTATATAGCATTTTCTAGCCCATTAGGCTAGATCTACTTCAGCCATTTTCTTATTTTGCCTTCCTCTGTTTTCTCATCCTCTAGCACTGAATAGCTAGCACCTCCCTTGTTTCTATCTCTGCCCTTTCTTTCTCCTGTTGTTTTCATGTTCCCTAAGAAATTTCTTCCCTGTTCTCTATCCTTGCTCTCCATACCCTGTATTCTCAGTGCTGTGTCATATCTCAGCTGATTGGGCAACACTAGCTTTCTGAGGCGGTGAAAATATCCTATCTCGTGTCTAGAAATGGAAAGTTAATAGTGTAACATACACAGTGTACAAGGTGTGCTCACAGTTGTGTTTCAAGTAGGTGAACCCTACTCTCTGTTTCCTTCCAGCTCTTTCTGTTCAGTCGCCTGGCAGTGATTCCTGGAGCAAGCCTGTAAATACCTTCAATGGTACTGAATCTAGCACCACTGAGGTAAGTGGCACCCAATGTGCCGTTCAGGTATAGTGTGTATAAAATATTAACGTAGGTGGCTTATGCTTCTCATTGCTCCATCTGTGCTTCGCAACTCTCAGCTCTGCTCGTGCAATTTTAAACTCTCTTTGCAGTTCTGATTTTTAGCTTGATGCTGCTCAAATCTTGGCCTAGACAGCCAGGTGCTGCTTGGTGTTACATGTGGGTATAAATCTGGAATAGCTGGTAGAGCTTTTCCAGGATTATGCTCCTAACTGGACGTAGAGTGTGGTTGAGGATGGTGGAATCCCATAGGTCATGTTTGTGTGCCTCATGCCTGTGAGCAGTGTGTAGCTGTAGCCTTAATGCAGGGAGGGCGGAAGAGATTCCTGAATGCTTCACCTCTGGAGACCAGAGTTCAAATCTGGTTTGGGTCACAAGTGAAATGAGGTTGGCAATCTCAGCCTAGTTGCTGTGTGGGGCGCTCTTTCCTTATTCTAAAGCCATGGTCCGGTTGGTGCATTGGTTAACCTCTCTCAGGGTTGTGTAGAGCTGAAGCAGCAGCCAAGGGACACTGCAGGTCAGGCCCAACTCCTTTGCAGTTAACTAAGAATGTGATTTGAAAAGGGGACATGATGTGGTCTTGCTGTTTTCTGGGATTTTTTTCCTCCTTCGTGGAGCTGGGTCGGAGTCCGGGGCTTTAACACATTTCGTGCTTTGCATAGCAGGGTTTTAAAGGCAGCCAGGGGGATAGTGGCATTGACTTGAGCGCGGAGTCTCGGGAATCCTCCGCTACCTCCTCTCAGCGCAGTTCTCCATATGGCACCCTCAAACCAGAGGAGATGAATGGGGCTGGCCTGGTGGACCCAAAGCCTGACTGCCAGAAGGAGCAAGTGCAGAAGCAATCTGATAAAAAGGTAATCTGGATTTGCAGCCAAGCCAGAGCACATAGTGAGAGACCTTGTGAAGTGGTTGTGTTGTTCTTGATAGCATTTTTAAGGCCTGAGATTGAGTTATTCAGTCTTTGTGTCTCAGCCTCTCTGCTTTCCTGTTAAGGATTCAGATCAAGGCTCAGGACAGAACAAGGAACACAAGCCTGGACCAATCGGCAACGAACGCTCCCTGAAAAACAGAAAGGGTTCGGAGGGAACGGAACGGCTGGAAGGGAATATTCCCCCTGTTAATGGGGTGGAAATTCACGTGGATTCCGTACTTCCTGTGCCACCCATTGAATTTGGAGTAAATCCTAAAGTGAGGATTGAATTTAATTTTATCTTCTTGGTGGTTTGAGCTTATTGAGATATGAAAGGTGGTTTGAGGCAGAAGGATTATTTAGAGCAAGCTTCCAGCTGTAGATTTGACTTAGATTTCGTTACTGACACAAACCAGGTACTCGAGATGTTTTGGCAAACATGTAATATCTTCTTGGAAATATTGTCCCAAGGACCAGCTGGGGTGGTAACAGAGGTGAAGGACAAAATTATGGCCATCTACGTCTTTGTGTGCCTCTGGGGGTTGCCTGGAGTGATGAGAAGTGTCTTTTTGTTCTCTTCCAGCAAGGCTTACTGGAGGACAGTCTTTAGTTTCTAGTGTCGTGAATCAGGCTAAAGTCATTAACCATGAGAAGCAGACAGGTGGCCGTTGGACTTGGATTTGAATTTCGTGTGTTTTGATTTTTCAGGACTCTGACTTCAGCTTGCCACCTGGTTCTGCCTCTGGCACTGCAGCTAACCCTGTCACCAAATTGCAGGATGCCTTGGCCAGTAATGTAAGTATTTCTTTTTTTTTCTTTTTTTTTTTTTGGCATTGATTCATTGGAGATCTTCCCTTAGTTAAACCTCAGATACTTCCAAAGAGAGCAAGCATATTTCTTTGCAGTTGACTTCACACTTAATGCTTAGGCAGCACATGTGACTAAAATCCATAATGGAAATCTGTGCCCTCAAGGTACCCTTGATGAAATAAGCATCACTAGCTCAGCAGTGACATAGGGAGCAACTCCATTATCATTCAGTGACCTGGGTAAAGCAAGAGGTATTGTAGATCCGAGATCACCATTCTCCTTCTATGAGACACAAAAGAGTGCTGGTAATGGACATGACGTGGATAGTGGTGTTCTTAGGCCCGGACTGCCAGCTTCCTCAGAAGGTCTCATCTGCCACAGCAAGGCAGAGAACTAAATTTGACAAGTTGGGTCCTTTTGGAGGTTTCCTAGCTTATTCCAGCCATCTGGGTATTTCATTATTATATGTGAAAGAGTGAGCACACTGACAGCCCAGCTTGTAGCTCAGCTGTGGACAGCAATGTGAGAAGCTCACAAAGCGGCTTTTGAAATGTCTTCAAGTTTGTAGGCTGTTTGATTTTGGTGGTTTGTGTTAAAGGGTGTTTATTTTCAGAAGTGCTCTTTCGGAAACAGGTTTTGCCTGAAATTTAGGTAAGTTCCAAATATGGGACAGGCAGGGGAACTCTTCTGCAAATTGAAGTTACTGGGTCAAATTGATGCTTAAGTGGAAGCTGGTGTAACTTGATACGGAGGATGTCATTGCACATCACTGAATCGTCATTTATTCCAACAGCAGAATAGATCACGGTTGAGTGTGGTGCTTAACTCCTGCAGTACCACTGAGGATTGAATCCTTTGGGGGTGTAGTTGCTAGAGTTGCCAGCTGAAGCTCTGTCAGCCTTGGTAGCTCATGACATTCTCAGAAGAGTTTATGAAGTATTCACCATTTACGAATCTCACCTCAGGCAGGGTTAACGCAGTCCATTCCCATTCTACGAAGAGATCATCACCTCCAGCGGTGCATTGGCCTGAACCCAATGTCCTTCCCCACTGCAGACCTTACTCTTAAGGTAAGCAAGCTGGCATGTGTGTTTGTCCTAGGTGTGGATGCCACGTCTCCGTGGCCAGAGTAGTGAGGATGGAGAGATCTTTCACAGAGGGTTTTGTTAAGTACTGCTAAATCTTTAATTAGCTTCTGTAAAAGTTGTGCATATATGCTATTTAGCATGGGTGGAAGGTGTGTGTTTCAGCAGTCCTGGATGCTGAAGTGCTCACCAATTGTAGAACAAATGCAGCAGAGCTTTCCTACTATTTCAGTAGCTGAGTAAGGCGGCTGGTCAGGGATCCTAGGTGCCTGATGGTTTAAAGAAGAAAAAAAAGGGGGGGGGTGGGGCAAAAAACACCCCAGAGCAAACAAAAAGCCCCAAATATACAAGCAACAACAACAGAAAAACCCAAAATAAACCAAACCAAAAAACACCGCTACCTCAAACCCAAAAAGCTCAGCATATACCAAGGGGGATTGAGTGAAGGATGCTTGCCCATTGGAAATTGGTGTGAAACCCCTTGACTTGAGACCTGCCGGTTTCCTGCTGTGACTAGATTCAATTTGAACTAATAGGTCATAGATGAGCAACTCTAGGTTTCAGTATGTTCCTCCCCATTTGAACTGTCTGTAGTTATTGTCCTTCGTTTCTATAGATGGAGTCTGCTCGTAAAGCGTGGGAAAACTCTCCTAGTTTACCAGAACAGAACTCCCCAGGAGGCGCAGGCTCAGGCATCCAGCCTCCTTCCAGTGTTGGAGCTTCCAATGGTGTCAGCTACAGCTCTTTTGGTGGAGTTTCTATGCCTCCTATGCCTGTGGCGTCCGTAGCACCTTCTGCATCTATTCCAGGTACCTGCAAACTGTGGCAGCAGTATTTGCATTGTCTGGTTGGTATCTAGGAATCGTCTTCAGATTCTAGTAAACAAGAGCATGGTGAGAAGAGCTTCCATGTAAAGTAGCTGGCTGGTATTTAACAGATTCTTAACAACAACTGAGGCAAGACAGAAAGAGGGACCGTCTCCCCACTTTGGAGAATGTTACTTGCATGTGACTGGTATAAACTTAGCACAAGAACCACTTTCCCTGCGTTGCGGCAAGTCTCTGTGATGTCTCAATAGATCCTGCTTACCCTTCACTGTGTGCTCAATAGAATAGAAGGGAAGTGAAGAAACCTATGGCTGAGAGACTTCAACAGTCCCAATATCAATATCAACCATTTGTCTGCTCATTTTGCTATTTAAGACAAGTTCTGAGCACCTTCTGCTCTTTGTACATAATAACAACTTGCTTACAGTTTGCAAAACCCCAGGATATGGGAAGGTGTTGCTATCTTTGAGTTAGAGGGAAAGCTTAAGCTCAGGCATGTTAGATAGCGTGTATAATTACAGAGAGCATCTGGAAGAAGGAAATGTACTTGGATTCTCTGACTCCTGGGTCCCAAAGGACCTCTCATGTGTGCACTATCCTTCCCATTCTTCAATTCAAGGATGGAGTGGAATACGCTGGGCGGAAGTGATAGTGAGTTGGCCACTGTAGTGACTCTTACTAGGTTCCACCTGGAAAACAGATTGTTCCAAGTCTGGTGATGTCCTTCCCCACGCCCCCACTAATTTTGCTTGTAAATCATAGGCTCATAGAATCATAGATCAGATCTGCACAGAACCACAGGAGTGGCACAGCCCTTTCTAGTTAGATCTTTAGCATTTAGATCTCTTGAGTGAAGGTCTCAAACACCATGTTTGCTCTTTCTGCCCCTCCTAGTTGCAAAGACGAGATAATTGCAGAGCAGGTTTCTGGTGTTTAGGAACAGTTTAGAGTGCAGCTCACCAATTCCTGAACTGTTAGTGTCTCTGACTTTTTTTGTGGAGGTGGGAAACCTAGGTTTACATTTAGCCTCTTACAAAAAGGTATGATTAATTCTCTGCAAGTGGGTTGCTGGCTTTGGTTTGTGGACTTAAGAGTTTTACAGGCTCTTCTGAATAGGTACTATGTGTTGACTTGCTGAAATGGTTGCTGAGAGTTAGGAAATAGTCTTGACCTGCAGGTCTTTGCGGTGTACTGTGCCTGTATCTTCCTGTAGCTTGAATTTACAGCCTGCCTTCTCTGATGTTCAGGTAACCATATTCCACCCCTGTATCTGGATGGTCATGTGTTTGCAAGTCAGCCTCGCCTGGTCCCTCAGACGATACCTCAGCAGCAAAGCTACCAACAGGTAAGGGAAAATACAACTAGCTAGTTGTTTCTCAAGGAGCCTTCAGGGTGGCATTTAGGAAGTGAGGAGTCACTCATCTCTCTGATAGCCCAAAGGAGCTTAGATGTAGCTCCCTTTAGGTTCCTTGAATGCTGCTTGCCAGTGGGTGTCACAGGTTAGTGAAACTGAAGGGAGGGAATTGAGGGGGTTTTCCCCTTTTGTACCAGTGCCTTTGGACTGGGTTTAACTGAAGCAGGTGCTGAGGCGTCTGTGTGAGGTACAGTGACTGTCAGTAAATTCCACAGCCAGTCGATACTGATGAGCAATTTCCCTAGCCTTAGTAAATAGGGTTGGGGAGAGCATCACGGTAAGAGTGCAGGCAAGTGAGAGCTGGGATTTTTGGTGCCTGTTCTGTGTGTGTAGCACGTTGGTCCCCTCATGTGTCCGTGAAATGCCTCTTGCAGGCACTGGTCTTCCCTCTTGGGTGCCTATGCAGTATCTTCCCCTGCCAGTGTGCTGCTGTTCTGTGGAATGATGCAGGGGCTTGGTAAAGGCGCGGTACAGGTAATTGTCATGGCAGATAGATTCATGGAGGAAACTGATGGATTTAACAGCCTGGGAGAGTTTCTGGCTCTTCTTGTACCTCTCAGTCATCTTAATTTATTCTGCAGGCTGCTGCTGCTCAACAGATTCCCATTTCCCTCCACACATCCTTACAGGCCCAAGCTCAGCTTGGCCTGAGGGGTGGTCTGCCTGTTTCCCAGTCCCAGGAGATGTACAGCTCCATACAGCCCTTCAGGTAACTGCTTCCAGTTTTTAATTTCCTTGTGGTCTGAACTTTTCTGTTCCTGATGGCCATGTACATTGATCAGATACTCCACACTCGTCTTCTCTTCCCCCTTTGTTGACATCCTGCTTCCTTCCCCTAGTAACGTTGCCAGGGTGGAGAGCAAAGATACCAGGGCACATAAGGCTGTCTGTTCCTTTGTAGGGCAGTGGCAAAGACCATCCTTGGAAAATTACATTCAGTTGCTCTGCCTACCCTTTCAAATGGTGAGGCAAACCTTGATGTAGAAGAGGTTTGTGGGCTGTCAAGCAAACTCCTTAGTGAGAAACCTGGAGCTTACGGCTTACTCTATTTGGCTTACTATTAGGCGGGGGGAGACAAAGAGACAGCTTGATCAGAGCTGAGTACCTGCATAGCAAATTAAATAATTCTTTTTATTAGATACAAACTGGAAGACGAGAACAGAATAAATACCTGCACTTTGGAGAAAAAAAATTCTAAGATTCAAATTAGGAAATCAAACGCAAGTGTAACAGCAACAGTACTTGGCTACAGGAACTGCTTACTAGAATCGAAGGAATGAGACATCCACTTCAGAATTGGGCTGACTGTGGGAGTCATACTCTGTACCCCGCCTTTCCTGCATGAGATGAGAGTGAATGATCAGAATAGTCCTTCAAGGCCACAAAAACGGACATTGAGGTTTAAAAAAAACCCTTATTTTGCTAGAGCTATTTGAATCTGTAACTTCTGATTCTTTCCTGTTTGCAAAATTGCTGCAGACTTCTGGTAACCTGAATTCTCCCTTACTATTAATCCAGAGCTTATTGTGCAGGTAATTGATAGATAAATTTTGGATAGGACACAATGTCATTCTGTTGAATATTCCTGCAACACAAGGACGTGGTTGTAAGGGCTGAAAAGTGGAAGTAAAACCCCTTATAACTAAAATGGAAGGTGGCATCACAGCTTATTTCTAAGCTGTCAATGTAGTAGAGTCAGAGAACTGCTTGCTGATGGCAGGCCAGATATGGCTTGGCAGAGTTGTGTGTGTGTGTATAGTCTCCAAAGGTTTCCTGCATAATGACTTGAGTGTATTTTTCTTCTCCAGGTCTCAGGTGTATATGCACCCCAGTCTGTCTCAGCCGAGCACCATGGTCCTGACAGGAGGCACTGCTCTGAAGCCTCCGTATTCCGCCTTCCCAGGCATGCAGCCTTTGGAGGTGGTGAAAACCCAGTCTGGGTCCCCCTATCAGCCCATGAATGGAAGCCAGACGCTGGTTTATGAAGGCCAGATAAACCAGGCGGCTGGTATGGGAGCTTCCCAGATGATGGACTCTCAGCTTACACAGGTTAGGAGCAGGGCTTGCAAGCCACTCCCTTGTCCAGGCTTTTTCACAGCCACTTGTTTCTGAGACTGTGTTGAAACTAGTGTTTGTGCCAAGTTATGTGTTTGTGTGAACTAAGCTGTTTGTAAAGAGGCAAAAGAATTCCCCAAGAGGCGCTGTTCTGTGAACCATTGTTTCAAACATGCAGCACCTTATTTAATGAGATTCTTGCTAATTAAATGTCTGTCCCTGCTGAGATGTCATTTTGTAACTTGGAAGTCCTTGCCCTCAACATAGATGTTTCATGTAGATCAAACCTTGCAGTGCTTCATGCGTAGGAGGCCATGATGCAACAGTTGTCTTAAAAGTACCTCTTCTGAGAGCTGAATCGCAGTTGTTTCCAGATGTAACTCAGCTTCCAGGGTAACTAGGACCTTTTATTAAAAGCTCATCTGTCTTCTCAATTTATTTGTTATCCAGGTTTTATTTGCAACTTCTGCTGATCATCTTAACAAGAATTCCATTGTGTGAAAAAGTTTTTGTAAAGCATGGTTCAGATAAAGACATTGAATCATACTGTGAGCATAGCTGTATTTGTGGACACATGTTCTGATTCTCTGGAGAAATTTGATACTTCTATTAAACTCATCTTACATTTATTTTTGTGCAACATGTTAAGGTTTATTTTTTGTTTCAAGTGGGATTTTTACATTGTGACTGATTTAAAAATAAAGAATTAATCCTGAAAGTCACTTAGCTGAGGAAAACACAGAGGTAAACTAAATATCTGAAGAAATGCTTTATTCCATCATAAGCTATTAACTTGGTCTCTTGTGTCAGCTTTAGACTTTTTTTTTTTTTATTACAAAGTGGTGTCATAGAACCTCCCAAATACAGCAATTGTGAGAACTGCCAGATGAATTGGGGCGAACAGGAGGCTCTTAAATCCTGAGTTGCATTTTTTTTAAAATTACTCTTAATTGTTACCATCATCAGTTTGAAGCTCACTTCAGAACATATTGCTGAGGTCAGCGTCACTTACTGTGGAGGTCCAGCCCCCAGAATGCTTTGGCGTGCATGTGTAGCAGACTTTCTGGTTTGGGTATGAAAGCTGCAAACAAAACACCTGACACTGAGCTGTCTGATGTTGCCATCATATCAAGAGAAAACACACTCATGCAGTGACCATGAGGAAGACTGAAGAACTGGATGAAGGTTCTAGGCAAGGAGGAAAGCGCTGTGTCTGAGTGCAGTTATGTTAATTTGATGCCATGTGGAAAGCCCAGCTGATAGGGTGTTGGCAGCACTACCAGAACATGCATTTCAGTGTGAAAGTCCCTCTGTTACACTGATTTGCATTTATTCTGTGCCAGACCGTGTTGTTGGTGAGCTTCCTTTTAGCAATGCTGTGCTTTCAGGGTATTAGGAGACAGCGTGTCAAACACAAGACTCTTACTGCCGTTAAGTAACTACATGTCCTTATCACACAGCTAACAATGCCTGTGCCTGGCTCCCAGCTTCCTCTGCCCCGCTACGGCTCTGGCCAGCAGCCCCTAATTCTACCACAGTCCATCCAGCTCCCTCAGGGGCAAAACCTGCCTGTAGGAGCTCCCCGAAGAATCCTCCCTCCTGGATCCCAGCCTTCTGTTCTTGCTACCAGCAGGGAGGTAAGGATTAACTCCCGCGTGTTCATCTTGGCATTTATTAACCCCTACTGCATTGAAGTTTCACCCCTTGATCTTGCTTGTTAAAGGGGAGAATGGCTTGTTTGGGATCCTTAAATATCAAAGCCAAAGATTGGTGTTAAATTGAAGGAGCCCTTTTCCCCTCATCTCCAAAGCACAGGCCAGCAGTTTTTCAGGTTTTGCTGCTGGTCATCATTCTGTTTCCAGGGAGCCACATCCTGCCTTGATCCAGTTTGGAGTCTCCAGTTTTATTACATGTTTACACAGGTTTCCCCAGAATGCTTGAGGGGTGGTGAGCTCCAGACACAGTTGGAATACTGCCCAGATATTTCACACTGTTGTGAAGCTTGTCCATTTGAGTAGGTATATTAATGTCATGTCTGGTTTGATGGATTCATATCATAAATTTGTTTATTATAGGGGAGAGAGAGCACAGCAGTTAACTTCCAGGTTCTGTATTTGCTTGTGCTGCTGGCTTGTTGGTTTAATATAAGCAGGTTATTTCACTTACAAGCCTCCCTTCACCTGAAAAATGTTTCTTCTTTTAATGGGCACAATGGGTAGAAGGGCAAAGATTTGGCTTAAGTGTTTTATGAAGTAATGAGTGATTCGTGAATGCAACGGTGATATACTCTCTCTCACTCGTTTTCCTCTGTAGTCCTCCCAAATGGAAATGAAAGGGTTTCATTTCTCCGATGGTAAACAGAGTATGTCCTCCGGAGGGTCTGTACCAGCACCACATACGTACAGGTAAAATATTTACAGAACTTGGCCTCTCTAGTCAGAGTGGGGATGAAGTAATGTTCCCTCATCATCCCTGTACAAGATATACTTGGGTTTTCACGTGTAGAATGTGCTTACTGTAGTCAAATACTTGTATCAAAATCCATGATCGTGGCTTTAATTTTTGGGTGTGGGCCAGCATGTACCTGACTTGGCCCTTTGTGCTTACGGGAAGTGCTTAAAGTTATTTACTGAGTCTGAAAGAGAAATTGGAATTGGTGTATGCTTTTGTGTGTTCCTTGTTAAGGTGGAAAATTCAAGGATCACTGAATAAACGTTTTAGTTTCCAGCATGGTCCTCTCAAGATGAGAAGGGCTAATGTCTAGACATACCAACCCTTCAGGTCATTAAGCCTTTTGGGACATGCAGTTACTTCATTTTTTTTCTGTTAACCAATTATGTTGTCTTTTTTTTTTCATGTTGACATATGTTGTCTTTTGGGCTGGGGAGCTCACTGATCTGCACAGCAGACTCGTCCTCTGTCTACTGCTGTTTTCTGCTGTCTTTTTTTTTTTCTTTCACACATGAATAAGGTTCTCATTCCATTGTAGAATTTACTCCATGAATGTTGTCGACTCTTCGATTTCCAGGCCTAGCTCTGCCAGCCCAAGCGGGAAGCCGGCTGGACCAGCAGTTAGTATGGGCTCTGTGCAAGGACACTATGTACAACAGGTAGTGTAGATCAGTAATTTGTTTGACCCAACAGTATCTGCTTTTCTACACTGTCACGCTTGGGCCTTGGACTTAAGAGGAGGGGGAGAAAGATTGTGTACTGAAGCTGCTGTATGTGGGAGCTGTTACTTTCCCTGCAGGGGGAGTGGGTGGGTGTTATACTGAGTCCAAGAGTAATGCTGTGTGATTTGAAAGTCAGGAAAAATTAGAGGATTACCTGTTTTACAGTGTCCGTGTTGGTGGTTGTTGAATTTTTATGGGTTATTTGCATTGCGACTTGTGAGATCCTTTGAGATCCTTACATGTGAGGTGTTTTAGGGACAGCAAAGGGTGACAGAATAGACGAAATACCTGGGTTTTGGAGCAAATTTGATGTCTTGCATGAATGATGGTTACAGTTTGGTTTTTTTTATATCTGGCTTGAGGTCTCTGTGCTAGCTAATGCTTTGTTTCTGTATGTCAAAAGGCAAAGCAGCGGGTGGATGAAAATAAAGCCAACCTGGGAGCAGTAAAGCTGCAAGAAACAGCCTCCACAAACCAGATGAAGCCAGTGCGCACGGGAGCGATCAAACCTCAGGCAGTCAAAGTGGAGGAAAGCAAGGCCTAGGAGCACCTCCGATGCCCAGCTGGTCCTGCTGTCTGAGAGGCACTGCAGCTTAGACTGGAGCCCACTGGATCTCCTGAAAATCTCGCCAGATCTACTCCCTGCCCCATATTGACTGACTACAGTGACATCATCCAAGCCCCTCTCCCAACAAAGCAGCTTAAAACAGTGGATATGACATTGACCTGCTTGCTTTAAAACAAACCAACGATGTGACTTTTAAGTGGCTCGAGCCATTTTATCCGACACCCCCCCCCCCACCCCCCCCACGCCCCCTCCACCCGGAGCCGGGAAAAAAAACAAAGCCCATCCTTCTCCTTCCCTACTTCTGTCTCAGCAGAGTGGCAACTAGGGGAGAGGGGTTAGTTTGAGGTTTTTCATTTTAAAGGCAGCTGAGGTTTTTACAAAAAAGCTATATCTTTGTTTATAGCAGAACTTTTATATGTTCTCTTATTTCACGCCCCCTTCTTTCTGCTTCCAGAAAAGAATTCCCTTCGGATAAAATTACGTTCTGACAAAACTCTGCTTAGTTTTATATATGGTTCTGTGCTATGTTGAGAATCATGACTTCTAAATTGAGTGAGTTTGGGTATATTTTTCCCCAGATGATTTAGCCTTTCAGATTATTTGATTTAAAAAAACAGGACAGTTATGGCATTCATTAATTTTTCCGTATTTTTGTTTTAAGCTAGAAGCTGTGCTTGCATTAGAAGTAAATATGTACTAAAGGTATATAGTAGATCAGTGCATTAATCTTGAAACTTGCACCACTTTTAATTGTAGCTTTGGGGTGCTCTGTGCACAACAAAATGTCGCATTTTCGTTTTAAGGAAAAAAAAACCCACCAAATTTCTGTTGCAAGCTCATCTGGATCTAGGTTTTGGTTTTGTTTGTGGGTTTGGGATTTTTTAGTGACTGCCAAACACACAACAAAATGTAAATCATAGATTTACAAAATGTAAAATCTGTTAAGAAAAAAATCTCTTTACTGTGCATGGGTCAGAAGAGTTGGCTAGAGCCAACGGGTCTGTATGGACTACTTTTTGTAGTTGTGATGCTCTCTCTTATGCTCCCTACCTTGGCCGCTCTAATTCTTTGTGTCTCCTGAGACTTGTTCTATATTGTGTTTATCCCTTGGGGTTGTACTCCGAAGCTTTGCTCTTCTCCTTTTTCCCTAGATACTGCTTTCTGTTCCTCTAACTCATGGCCTTTTGTAAAATTTGCATAGAAACGCATTGGTAAGGGAACCCCTTTGCAAAGCAGCCATTTTCGCACACTTGGAACCTCCTTTTTTTTTTTTTTTTTTTTTTTTTTTTTTTGTTGGAAGTGCATGGTTACAGAGGCAGTGTGGAATCATCCTTTTACTCTCCTTCCCCAGTTGAACAGCAAAGGGTTCTTTACTTTTGACGCAGTTGCATATAGTGTGTATACAGTGTCATCACCTTACACTTTATTACCAATATTTGATGATCTATGAAAGGAAGGTCCCAGTGGGAGGGGGTTGGGTTTTTACTACTTCTTTGGTTGTTTGGTTTTGGTTTATGTGTGTGCGTGCGTGTGTGTAGATTTTAGGATGGACTTATAAGTTCCTGAAAGTGCTTGGAGTCCTTCAGCTGACAGTAGTCTAAAGTAAACTCAGCTACTTTCAGCTAACTTGGTTTGTGTTGTTTAGCTCTTTTAAAATGTAAAGTAGGCTGGTCACTCTGAAGTGAGGGGAAAAAAACCTTCATTTCTGGAGGAGATGATAGCTTGCTAACTGGCTGTGCCCTCTGCCTCTGCTAGGTGGCAGCAAGTCATTTGTTGGTGGTTCCAAAGAAGATATTTTGAACAAAGAATGTATTTGGGAAGGGATCTGAAAGGTGTTCCTGTTTCTTCGTTTGCTTCCCCCACCCCCCTTTCTAGGAAAGATCCTTCATAACTTTCTAGGGATGCATTTGAAGTTTTAAGCTAGGTATAAATAAGAATTTTATACAGTAGCTTTAAAGAGCTTAGAAACCTAAACTAACGTAGACATAGTAATGTCCCCTCTCCACAGGTGTCCCCATTGACCATGGCAGAGAACCCAGAGGGAAAGGGGTAGGATGGTACTTTAAGAAAAATAAAAGCTCTTTTTTTCCTCATGTTTTATGGATTTTTAACTTCAGAGCAGAGTGTGCCAGCATCTCTCTAGTCTCCTCCTTAAAGTACAGGGTTTGAGATTTAGCAACAAATACTTCCCCAGCCTTCAGACATCTTCCAGACCTGCATCCTCATCTGCTAGTCCTGCTCCCAGCATTTTCCAAAGATGCTCCACCAGTAACTCATCCCACCCCCCACCCCCTTTCTGTTTTCTTCCTTGGAATATCATGAACAACAGAATTGTCTGTTTTTTCTTTTTTAATTATCCTTCTGCCCAGCTGGCCCTAGCTAGTATCAGCCCAGAATCTAACTGTAATGGCTAAAGAGACTTATCCGAGCCCCCCTCTTCACATCTCTTTCCTACTCTAGACACACTACTTAAGCTTTACGAAGACACTAACCTCTTTCCTCCCACCTGTATGACTTTAAAATGGTCAAATGTGTTGGAGAAACTGGGTTATTGCTAGCTACAAGTTATTGCAGTCCCTCTGGTGTAAATGCCATCAGAACTACAATACTTCCTGTTGAAAAAGGTCACCCTTCTCTCTCTTTTAACCCCTCCATTCCTTCCCCCAACAGAATAAAACACTAGAATTTATTTATACGTATTTGATGTTGTAGGTCTAGGTGAAAAAGTAATTGTTTCACTGCTCTATTTATATATTATGTCTGAATTATTCTGTGCAGGAAAGGCCAAGAAATGCATGTGAGCTTCATTCCATTCCTCACCTTTGCGTGACTGTCAGCTATAGTTGGCAAGGCTCCCTTTCACTTAAAGGAGTTTTGTGTGATGGAAAGCAGTTTTAGAGCCCAAATTTCTTAGGTGCAATGTTCTTCTCTGACATATATTTTTGTTTGTTTGTTTAAAGCTGGTACAGGGTTAGTGCAGTTTGTGGTGCTCTTGACTCAAAAGGTGATCTCTCTGATCCTCGAGGTGCAGAAATGCCGGGGTGCTGATACGCTGATACTAATTCAGCTTGGGGAAGAGGAGAACGGAGATGTATAGAACATGGATACGGTTTATAGGGGGATAATTCTGCTTGCCGTCTCCACCACTGAACGGTCGGGTCCTAATGATTTATTCCTTTGCGAGTTGCTTTTGCTTTGGCTGGAAATCAGGTACCAAATTGCAGGCTCCTTCTGCTAAGAAAGGTGCAGTGGGAGGGAGAGGTGGAATCCATATTTTCAGCGACAATGGGTGAAGCAGAAATATTCAGAGGCTGACTTTGCTGCTTATTGTTCAGCTGAAGGTCTGAAGCACATGTATAATCAGTTCTTATACACAGTGATTCATGGCCTAGCAGCTGCATTCCAGTGCTGCTTTCCTCTCCAGTTCAGCCTGCTTTTAGCTCTTAATTAAAAAAAAAACCAAAAAGGTTAGGGAAGAAAAAAAGGAAGGGGGGGGGAGTGCTCCAGTATATCTTTAAATGACAAGTGGAAGCAGCACAGTCACCAGTGAAGCAGGTATTAATGTTGATCTTCCATAACTTGCTCCTGGCTCTGCCCTGTGGTGGCTGTGCAGTGGTCAGTAACTCTGAATGTGTTTGCAGCCCATTGAACTCCATCCGTGTTTGTGTTCATGCAGAGGCACTCCATTTAACAGTTTCCTTGCAAGAATGCTGCAAAGCTACAAGCTGCCCTGTGGTTCCTGTGTATTTATAGATATATATTAAAAAAAAAAAACGAGCCTAGCATTTTTGCTATGTCTCACCTTCTGGCAAGCTACTATATTCACTTTCAAGCGAGCACCACTGCATGCCAAGATCTTGTTCTGTTGCATTTTGTTAACCTTGTTTTGCTTCTGACTGGTTAAGCACAGGTTAATTCCTTGTAGCGCAGGTTATTTTTGACAAACAGCAGCCCAGTCTCCTTGTGAGAAAGATGCATTTGTGAATAAGAATTAATTTATAACAGGCATCAGGATGCTTAGTTGTGGCCCATCGACAGGAAAGGTGTATTTTGCTGAAGCAGTGCAGCTGCTGACTGTGAAGAGACAGCAGCAGTCCACCGACTTTTTTTTGTTGTTGTTTGTTTGTTTTAATCCAAAGACCACCACGTTTTCCTAGTGGCCATAGGCACCCCCTTGGGTTCCATGGCTCATCCCGGCTCCTCAAGATGTCTGCAGCCACAACTTTGACTCTTCCCCTGGGAATCATAGCAGCGGCAGTGAGGCGCTCGCCCTTTCGCATGTCTCCAGGCGTTGTCCTTAGCTGGAATCCTTCCTCTGGTTCTGTATAAATTGCATTTGTTGTTTCTCAAGGGGATATTGTGCTCCTTAAAGCTTTTAACCTCATGACCTGTATAGTACTTTTTTGGGTTTGTTTGTTTTTTTTTTTTTTGGCCTTTCCTCTCTTTGTCTTTTCATGTAGACCAGATATTTGAAAGGGCAGACGATGGATAATTGTGTAACGTGCAACCTGTTTATATTTTTTGGAAACTTTTACTTGGACCGGAACTCGAATCACGGAATCACCAGGCCAGTTGCGGCACACTCTTTATTGCCCTTTTTCCTCGTTTCAGTACCTATTGTTTCTCCTTTCAAATATGTGATTGTATTAGCTCTTTCCATATGAAAGAATTCTCCTTATTTAAATAAAAAAAAATTAAAAAATAAAGCGGATTATGCTTTTCTCAAATTCCCCCGTCCCTTCTCTGGTTCTTGTGGTTAAAGACTTGCATTTATTTATTTATTTTTTCTTGCCTGTAGGTGGCCGCAGCCCCGATGTGGGTGGCCGTGCGCATGGCGATAGCGGGGCCCAGTGGCCACACGCGGGCGTCGCCATAGCAACGCGACGGGGCTCTTTCCTTTCCCCGCCCTTACGGCGCTGCGTGCGTCTGACGCCACATCCGGCGCCGCGAGGCAGGGGGTGGAGCACGGCGCGCTAGACGGCTCCACCCCCCCGG
>NW_009650103.1:169966-189951 GCF_000708025.1 Charadrius vociferus
AAGCGGGAACAAGGCCTGGGAGGGTGGTTAGTGGTCTTACTGCCCCCTCATAAGGCTTACAGAATGGGGTGCGAAGCCTGGTAGAGGGCTAATGGTTCTGTGAGGAGGTGTATGAGGTCTGGGGAGAGAGGTAGTGCTGCAGTCCTGCCCCTGCAGTGCTGCAGGGAGAAGCAGGGTCCTCTCCATCAGGGTGGTCTTTGGGGTCCCCAGGGCCTGCGAGGTGATGGCTTGCCCTTGTCCCAAGGCAGTGGTGTGGTGTCCCCAGTGCCAGTGGAGACCACAGCTTTGCAAGGGGCTTCTTACAAAAGCGTTTCACAAGGCAGTGGGCAGCTGAACAGCCCTTGTGTTTTGTAGGTAGTGAGAAACAAGGACGGTGGTGCCATGCTTCATGGTGGTGATGTGCTTGCTGTCTTGCTTTATTCTCCCCTGATCAAAGCCGTGCAGATGGATTTATTCCGGTAACTTTCAGTCGTATTGAGGTGAGGAGATATAACACTGATTCCCTACTATTTTCTGACCTAGCTTTTAGCTGTTCTGCCTAGAGTAGAGCTCAGCCCTGCTTCCTGCAGCACTCCCCCCTAGGTTGCGCTAGAGCCCTACAGCACCTACACCTGTGCTCCGATAGCCAGCTTTTTAAGACAGAGGATGTTTACGGGTTCTGTCCCCTGCCACCCACTCACCCACCCCTCTTCCCCCAAAGAAATACACTCAGTTTTGAAGGAAGTAACTCTTTTTATTTTTTTTAAAGCTACATGAACAGCTCGGTGCCTGAGCATGTGGTTTGCCTATCACTAGCATCAGAATTTGGGCTGGGAGGTTTGCTTAGCGCAAAGCAGAATATAGGCTTGAATTAAGCTATGGTGTTTCTGCAGAACCAGTGTAAGAATAAGCGAAGTTTCTAGCTTATTATTGGTGACAGAGAACCATACACATGTAGAAGCAGGGCAGATGAAAAGTTACATGTGTGTGTTTAGTAACTTCATTTTCACAGTTACTCCAGTAGATACAGCAGAAAACAGAAATGTGGAAAGCAAGAGAACTTTGGAAGACCAGTTACCATGAGCGACTGTAGTAGAAAGTAGTGGTGTGTGCTTTCTGTCAAATGATCTTCAGCTACCTTTGAGCAAAAGGGTGACTGCTGCTCTTCTCTCTTTGCTCTCAGAGGTTCAGACAGACCTTTTACAGGATGTTGGGATTTCTGAAGAATCCTGTGGTGGTTACTGCCGAGATAAATGTGAACCTCATGGCATTGACTGTGATTGGATTAATAAGCCGTCTTTGGGGGCTTTCCTATCCACGGGCTGTAGTGTGAGTAGAATAGTTTATTTTCTACTTGAATAACACAGACTTGTTTTTTAAACATTTGTGAGTAAGAATACAGGAGCGGAAGAGCAGAGCTTGCCTGATGTTAGCCTCTGTAAATACGGCGGTAGTGTTTCCCTAATAGAAACTCCTGAGGGGAAGGTGAAGGGGCAAAGTCAGTGTGCTTCTTTGTATTCTTAACTTTCTGCCAACACGGTGTTTCTTCTCCTAGTATCCCTGTAGCCTGCAGGATACTTCCAGTTAGATTTGACATATTTTTGCCTCTTGTGTTTCAGTTTTGATGAAGTTTATTATGGCCAATTTGTTTCCCTCTACATGAAGAGGATTTTCTTCGTGGATGACAGTGGCCCACCTTTTGGCCATATGCTGTTAGCTTTGGGAGGTAGGATGTCTCCTGAAATTGGGAAGTCTCTGTTGTCTGTTGCTGTGGAAGAGAGATGTGCTGTTAGAAATGAGTTGTCATATTCTGTGTCTGGGAAAGAGCACAAGGCAGCTGAGAGATTCTGATGTAGAGAGAATTAGGATTTCCCTTATTTAGTGTTGTTAGGGTGCTGTTGCATGAGTACTGGGGAGGGAATGGAGCTATGTATCCATTACCTCATTGTTATCCAATCCTTTGGATAAAGAGAAAGGTAAGATGAGAAGAACTAGTGACTGGAAATAGGAGGCAACAAGCAGACTTTCAGGCCTGAGTTACTTTCTGTAGCTGAGATATGCACGACATAAAAGTATCTGTATGGGAAGGAGAGATTAAATATACATGTAACTTTGTCACCGAGAATGTGTTGTTCCCAATTTATATTCTTTGTGCTTCTGCACATCATCAAGCACTGCTGCAGGCAAAACAGTGTGAAGGAGGACCCTTTTGGGAAAGAGGGCTTTCATGCATGGAAAAGCTATGTGTTTGGGAAATTGTTCCAGGGCCAGTTTAGCACCAGTTTTTATACTTGTTTTGAGACTGGAAATTCTGAATTGTTGCTTATGTTGTAGGTTACTTGGGAGGATTTGATGGAAACTTCTTATGGAACAGGATTGGAGCCGGTAAGAGCTGATTTTAACTCATTTCTCATTCTTCTGAGAAAATAAGCAGTATTTCAGTGGCCGACAGACTCCTTTTGCTTAACTAGTGGAAATAGTGCTTTATCTGAAACCCTCACTTCTTAAATAAGTCTTCTGCAGTTCTCTAACAGAAGTTTAAGGCATTATGATTCACACAGATTTTTTTAATCAGTTAAAACAGATTAAGAAGTAGAAGACGGACAACAAATTGCTAAAAGTAGGAGTTAGATTCAATAACTTGTTGCAGTCATGAGGAGTTCTGTATTGATCCATCCTCTCTGCAATTAATAGTTTCCAAATTTGTGCATCTCTGTTGCCTCCTATTTCAGAATATAGCATGAACGTTCCTGTTTGGTCCTTGCGACTCCTGCCAGCACTGGCTGGTGCTCTCTGTGTGCCTTTAGCATACCAGATCTTGGTAGAACTGCAGTTTTCCCATTGTGCCGCACTTGGAGCTGCTCTTCTGATTCTCTTAGGTAAGATTATTCCCCTGGGCCCCATTCTTCATACAGGGGGAGAAGGGTCCCTTTTCCCCTCGTGAATTTTTCGGGCGCATAAAAGCCTGGAGTAGCATCTCCCCACAGAATGCTAACAACATGTCAAACCCCGCTTTCAGCCCTGGCCTGTATCAGTCTCTGCTGTGCCTCTCTGGTCGCCTCTGTCCTTACAGCTCTGCAGCAGGCTGCCATTCTAGGCTGAGGCTTTATACCAGTTCATTTCATTATTCAGCAAAGTGGGCAGCCTTCACAGCCTCACGGAAAACCGTGATTCTTGCATCCAAGGAGGCTTGTACTCTCTTCCTCAGAGTTTTGCAGGACGAGTTACAACATACTGGTTTTTAACAGCAGGATGCCCTACATCGTTGTTGGAGCACATCAAATTTCTTCATCTCAAAGCTGCAGCAAAGCAGTCTGTGTCCTTAGCACCGTGATTCGATTTGACACTGTTCCAGTGTGTATAACTTGTTGGGTTTTTTTTCTCTGAGGGGCTGCTGGCAACTTTGTGAAAGGAAAAGAGCCTCTCAGTAGCCCTTTAGCAGTCTTATAAGAGAAACCTCTCCTAGCTGCCGGCTGCTCTGATTCTGGCTCAGGGAATCCTGCACAAAGCAGCTCATTGCCACTCCCTTTCTTGAAGTTTTGTCATCATGCTCATTGTCTTGCTGGGGTCACTGTATTGACTCTTGTTGTCTTGAGAAGCCCAGTGTTGATTTTTTTTTTTTTTTGGCCTTTGTTGGAAAGCACAATACCTTTATCTGCCTCCTACCAGACTTTACTACTTGCTTACCTCTGTCCTTGGAGACAGTTACAGCCATGTACTTTGCTCCTCCTGGAGGGTTTTTGTCCCTTTAAACCCAGCACCTCCCAATTACAACCAGTAAGATTGCAAGTGAATTGGCTGTCCTTAAAGGGGCAGGTCCTTCTCTTGGATAATGATGTGATTGTCTGAGGTAGCACTTGCCAGCAGATAAGTTTCTCTAATTTTGTGTCTGTCTCTTTTCCAACAGAGAACTCTTTGATCACTCAGTCAAGGTTCATGCTCCTGGAATCAATATTGATTTTTTTTATCCTACTTGCAGTTTTGTCCTACCTGAAGTTCTACAATTTGCAAAGGCACAGGTAAAGCTGGATTGTCTCTCATCCTTTTGGATATTCTTGTGGTGACTTTTTTTTTGTCACAGACTGTGTGGGGTTTTTTTCTGGAAGTTACTTCACCATTGTGCAACTCACTTCATCTGTCTGTAAAACCAATGCTTTGACCTCTCATATGGCTGCCCTGGAAGTTTTCTCTTCTTAGCAGTGTTAAAGACTGTTTTAACTGGTAGCAAGGTTGTATTTTTTATTTTACATTAAAAATAAAATCCCTTGGGAGCACTCCTTTGCGCACCTAGATTTTTTATTGGAAGGTTTCCTTCTGTGCACAAAACCACTGATAACAACCAGTCACTTAGCGCTCCTTTGTTCCTGTTTACAGGCACTGAATTTAGAGATATTTGTCTCTTTTCTTGTGAGTTCACATGTTCTCTGATCCTTGCAGAGGATAAAATAATCTTTAGTAAAGTAAAATTATCTTTAAACTGAGCCCAGCAAGTGATTTAATACCTTTATTTTATCTATAGTATCAGAAGGCAGATAGCATTCAGTTTTGCTTTTCACAATACAGAGAAGTGCATTTAACAACACCCTGTAATTCTGGGCTGAGAGTTGGTGGCATGGGAGGTTCAGAATGAGATACCCCTGAGTAGAATAAGGAACAGGGGAGTCCTGCAACTTTTTTTTCGAGTTAAATTACCTGAATTCAGGATACTAAGAAAGTGCCCAGATCTCACCATAGCATCTTTCCTTTGTCCTGTTATTTAAGTTCCTTCTCTGGAAGCTGGTGGTTTTGGCTTCTGTTGACCGGAGTAGCTTGTTCCTGTGCAGTTGGGTAAGTGATGACATCTTTCTTTGTTTTACTAAGCTGACTTTCCTGCCTGCCATCTGAGGTGTCAGTAGGGCTTTGGATTTTGAAGACTGATTCTTTGTGCTGTTCTGAGCAGAACTCTCCATGACCTTTAGAGAGGATGTCAATTCACAGTGGGCAATAGCAGGTATTAGAGGGTACTGTCCTGGGAAGAACATAACACATTTCTTAGAGGTGGCTTTATTCTATAAATTAGCATCAGCGTTTCACCCCTCCCTCCTAGTTGCTTCAAGCTTCAGTAAGTCGGCATTTAGGGACTCTGTACTTTGTGATCTACTACCTTGTTATCGAGAAGGTTCTCTGTCACTGTGGTTATTTAATGTAACTGGCAAACAAATGATATCTTCTGGTGTCAAAGCCTTGAGGCTTATTTATGTTGTTGTACCAAACTTGTCATGGATCTAAGTCCTTGGACTTTATTGCATCCTGTTCCAGAGACAGTTTGAATGTTTATGTCTTGTATTAGGTAATTGTGTAGTTTTTAACTAAGTTCATTTTTTATGCACTTGCTTCTCAGAGTGAAATATATGGGCCTGTTTACCTATATGCTGCTCTTGACCGTCGCAGGACTCCACTTCTGGCACATGATAGGAGACCAAAACTTGTCAAATGTAGGTAGCACAACATGCAAAATATATTATGTGTAACTTTTCAGTACAGGAGCCAGCTAGGAGCCTTGCAAGCCCATGCTGTCTGTAGCTGGTTTTTGTACTAAAATTCCTTGTCATAGTCTGCAAACCCTCCTGTCATAGAACAGTTTCCCAGCTCAGCTGCTGGAGAAGATGGAGTTAAATTTAAGATAAGCATGTGTGTGTGGCTGGCTTTTCTGCCCTTATCCCTGTCTTCATGATTTGTGGCTCAAAATCTATACTGTTTCACATACCTCCTGCTGGCTCCAGTTCAGATCCTCAGTGGAAGTTATCCAGTTGTCCGTGAAGTTATAGCTGAGTAAGGGTGGTTGGGGAAACTTAAAAAAAGACAAACAAAACAAGCCAAGTGCACTAGTATTTTTAATATTTTTAATACCTGGAGCATGAAATCAATGAATTCTCTGTGTTTTTCTAGGTTTCCTTGATGTGCCATTTTCTAGCTAGGGCACTGGCCCTTGTCATCATCCCGGTGGCAATGTATCTGTCCTTCTTCTATGTTCACTTGACTTTGCTGTATCGCTCTGGGCCTCATGACCAGATTATGACAAGTGCTTTTCAAGCCAGCTTAGAGGTAAAGGAAGTGTGGTCATGAAACTGATTTATTAGGGGAGAAGAGGGGGAAATTTGTCTTGTGTTCACTATTAGAAGAAAGGCGTGCAATTTTGTTCTTTTGATCCTGCATATTTGTTTCTTTTATATCATTTAACTACTCTGCTGCTGTAGTACTGCTCTAAGATGAAGCAATAATGACTGAAATCCTAATAATGGATGAAAAGCTTTTCCTGGTGAACCAAGAACGTTATGTTCACTCTTCTGGTGAATATTTGCCCCTTCCTACAGGAAAACTCCACAGAAGTAGATACAGTACTGAACTTCTAAGTGATGATGTTGTATACTACAGGATGATAGTATAATTTTCTGTAGAACAGTGCTTAGTCTGTCTTTTAGAACAGCATAGCTTTAGGGATATTCCCTAAGACGCTGTAGTCTTTCAGGCATTGGAGTATTTACTATTTGCTGAGTATGGTTCTGCAAGACGTGATTTTTGTAGATACAACCAAATGAGAAAGCATGGTGCTAAGATACTGCTATGTTAAAGTGACACGTGACTCAATAGAATTTAAACAGCCTCTGGATTGTTTCTTCTTCTTTCCACTTACCCTGTCATTATACTTCTCAGGGTGGGCTGGCTCGAATCACTCAGGGTCAGCCCTTAGAGGTGGCCTACGGCTCTCAGATTACTCTGCGGAACGTGTTGGGCAAGCCCATGCAGTGTTGGCTCCATTCTCACACAAATACTTATCCCATCAGGTGAGGAATCTGGTTGGGTCTGTATTGTTAGGGTGAGAGCGTGCTCTGGTTTTTCACCTGCCAGTCCAAGTATCTCAGTTGGGGTCCCGACAATCTCTTAATCCTTCAGAGCACACTGCAGATGAACAAATTCTCTGTGCTCTGTAGGAACAGAGCCAGTGATCTGGTGCTGTTTTGTATTGCTGTGACTCTGTTGAGCACAGAAATGTACTGTTACCAGTGGGGTTTTTTTTAACCTTTTGTACAGGTATGAGAATGGCCGAGGTAGTTCCCATCAGCAGCAGGTGACCTGTTATCCCTTCAAGGATGTGAACAACTGGTGGATCGTCAAAGATCCTGGGATGTGAGTATGCAAGAGATTTAAATGCCAAGATGCCATAAGCATAGCTTCTGTATGCTTCTATACCCTAACCAGGGCTTGGATTGGACATAACTACCCTCTGCTTGTGGGCGTAGAGGCCACGTGTGATCCTGAGCAAGTAATTTCAGCTCCAGGGTTGGTAAGGGCAGCTGTTTGCACAGTCCTCCTCAGTATGGTAAAAGCGTTATTGAGGACTCCGAAATTCCATCTGAACCACTCCTGCCAGAACGCGGGCTGTGCTGTGCCCAAGGGGAACTTTAAAGACTCATGAGACTGGTGGGAATTCTTCAGGTGCTTTGCATGAAAGGGAAGTTCTGGTTTTTGAAGTGTGTGAGCCATGGCATTAGAGTGCCTTGATGAGTTTTATCAAACATGAATGGTCTCAGAAGAGAGTAGAGATCACTTCTGCAGAATGAGTATTTCTTTGTGTTTAAAGTGTGGGTTGAGCTGTAGAATCTGCCACATGGGGAGGGATTCCAAGTGGATGCCTGTGCCTGAGAGGCCTGGCTTCTGCTGAACTGTTTTGCCATTGTAACTGTCAGTGGAGAGCAAGACTCTTTGTTCTTGTAGTTTTGCCAGTAAAAGCCCTTTTGTGATATCATTTCATACTGACCAAAAAGTTGCCTCTGTACGTTTCTTATGTTGCTCTGGGAACTGTATAAACAGTCCTACCAGAAGGACTGTGTGCCGTTATAAATCATATCCACATTGGGAAGGTTTGCCCATAGTGCAAACCTTTCAAGCAGGGACTCTGCCAGAACCACGGAAACCCGGTATCTTCTTAAAATTCTTCAAACTCCAGACTTCTGCAAGCCCTGGAGGATATGAAGTCCTGCTATAGAACAGTAAAATCCAGGCAGCAGTTCGGTGAATTGCAGCGTTCCCCTTTGCCAAAGGGGGAATAGGCCTTAGCCCTGTCCAGAAGCGCGATGACAGTTTGGTCTTCATGGTGGAGATAGCTGTTGATCTCTCTTATAATTCTGCCAAAAGTGACATCAGTTGTGGTCCGAACACCTGTCAGACCTCACGGAAGCACTTACTCATTTCACAGAAGCCACCAAGCAGCTGCGTGGTGGGAATAATCTGAACTCGCTCCTGACTGACCTGAATTCGGACCACTGACCTAATGGCTGGGATGTCAGTATCCCATTACCAATTGCCTGAGTCATTCTGTCCTTAACTTACCTTTGCCTTGATGAGCTTTGTTTCCGTTCTGGTACAATCTATAGATTGCTTGAATTTCTCATCTTACTGCCTAAATGTCTGTGTCCCTGCCTGCAGCTTCTTGACCTAACAGTTTGGTCATGACAAGGTTGAGTTATATAGAAAGAAGAATGTAACCACTTCCTCTTGGGTGTCACTCCACCAGGCAGCAGCTGGTGGTGAGTAACCCACCCCGTCCTGTCAGGCATGGACACATCGTGCAGCTGGTCCACGGCATTACGACTCGGTACCTCAACACGTAAGTCCTTTCCTCATCCTCTGCTCTGCCGAGCCCGCTGGCTCATTCTGCTTTGTTGTCTCTCAGAATAACTATTAAGGGGTCGAAGCGCAGTGACCTTTGCATTCAGATATGCTATAAACTGCCCGTTATTCATGGATTCTTAAAACGGTGGGGCTAGGAGAGACCTCATGTGGTTAGTTAAGCAAGCCATCCCCATGGCCCAGAGAAAGGATGCTGTATGCTTATTTATTTTTTGCAGTTGACTTGGCAGTGGGATTTGATACTAGTCACAAACTGTTCAGTGGCTGCTAGCTGTTTCTGGTCTTCCAACTAATGGCCTTTAGAGGGGCTAGTGGTGATTTCACCCATGTTCACAATTCGTGATAGTTCTGGAGATTCCTAAATACATAGTCCTCTTCACTGCCTCTGCTCCAGGCAGGTGCAGATATTTAGTATTTTGTGTGACTGTTAACCCAAAGTCGTGTACCAGCTCCGCTGACTTTGATGGCATACTCCTGTGTGAAGGATGTGCTCTGAAAGTTAGGAAGATGTGTTGGAGAATACAGTGTGCTGTGGCTGATTGCCTGGGATTCTTGCCTGTTTTGCAGTGAAATTGCCTCCTGACTGCTTCCCGGAGGGTGTCTTGTGTACTCAGATTAGGACGCGGGGTGTTCTGAGCTTAAGTTTTTGCTATGTCCCTTCCAAACCTAATTTGTTCGTTATTGGAAACCTCAATGAACAGTGTCTCTGTTTGTCACAATCAGTGCTTGTTCCTCAGCCTGGCATAGCTGGCATCTGTATTGGCTTCCTCGGAGCCTTTTCCTGGCAGCTCTTGGTAGTGGGGGGCGTTCGCTTTCAGAGTAAACAGTGCAATCTGTGTAAATGAGTTACTTGGTTTTGCTTTAGTACTGAATCTGGTCTAAGCCAATTCAATACCTTTATGGGTTTGCTTTTATTTGGGGAATTTGGGAAAAGGTGTTGGAGGATCTTACTTTGCTTGTCTTCTAGGCATGACGTTGCTGCCCCTCTTAGCCCCCACTCCCAAGAAGTTTCCTGCTATATTGATTATAATATCTCCATGCCAGCACAGAACCTCTGGAGAGTGGTGAGTGGTCAAAGAGAAGGGAGAAGCTCATCATGTTCCAGCAGAAACAGCTGAGACAACATGACGATCAAAAGATGTCTTTCTGTTGTAGGAAATTGTAAATCGGGAGTCTGACACAGATGTGTGGAAAACAATTCTGTCAGAAGTGAGGTTTGTTCATGTGAACACCTCTGCAGTGCTAAAGGCAAGTGGATTTATGTTTATTTGGCTATAGCTTTTCCTCCATGCAGCTCTTGTAATCTCATAAACTACTAATCTTTCTGCTCCAAAATGTCTAAACCACTAAACAAAGTAAGTAAATAAAAGGAAACAATAAACTTGCTCAGTGTGATAAAAGAGCAGCATGTGTTTCAGGTAGTCACACTCCATTCCTTTTCAGCGTGCAGAGCTGTCCTGCTTCTCAGGAGGTTGTGACCAACTTACACAACTGGGCCTTAAATACTGCCTCAGAAATTGATGCTGGGTCTGTGTGTAGTATGTGACAGCGGCTGGAATAGTTCAGGATCTATTCGCGGAGTTTGCCAGAATCACTGACTTCATGGCTGTAGCATTTATTGAGACAATATTGCATGGTGACTCTTCACATACTTTCTAGCAACCAAAACTCAGGCAGGTCTAGAAACCTGTAGCCTGAGGCTCAAATTGGCAGCACTGTAAGTTTACAGTCATCTTTCACTTTCAGCTCAGTGGAGCATCTTTACCTGAGTGGGGATACCGGCAGCTGGAGGTGGTTGGAGAGAAGCTGTCCAAAGGCTACCACCAGAGCATGGTGTGGAATGTGGAAGAGCACAGATACGGGAAAAGTATGTCTCAGCCATATTCTCGAAGCAGACCTCTGTGACTGGGGGAGGCTTCATGTTGACGGGAAGGTGGTATCGTGTATATGTATGTTCAGCAAGCTCTGGCTCTATCATGATGTCAGAATCCTTACAAATCCCCTTAGAGCGTTCTTGCAGTTGGACTGTGTAGTTATTTCTAAACTATGCTGTTTTCTTCCAGGCCAAGAGCAAAAAGAGAGGGAAGTGGAACTCCACTCTCCCACACAGATGGATATAAATAAAAACCTCAGCTTCATGGCGAAGTTCATGGAATTGCAGGTGAGTGTCGTCTTACTCCCTTCATCTTTCCTTCTGCTGCAGAGCAGGAACCTGAGCATTTGTGCAAACTCTGAGCCTTCATTGTTTATTCCTTGCTGATAGAGCACTCACTGAAAAAAAAATATTTCTAAGTGCACTTAGGAGGGCATTAGAGACCTGTGCTGTTCAGTAACGAATACCCAAGCGATTTTTAAAAAAAAAAAAAAAGGAGGAGGAGGAAGATCAGCTGGGCACCCAGAAGCTGTCTGAAACTGAACTGTAATGTGTTGTATATGCAGTCAGTAGTGTTGATGTCCCTTACTACCACTGTAGAAATTCACTGAGGAAAGTGCATTACATAAGAACAAAATAAAACCATTGTATTGATCAGTATCCAGTATGAGATACCCTAAATTTTTCTCCACTCCCAGGTTAAGACTTGACCATCTTATATCTGGAGCTGTTCACCCATGCTATCCCACTCATCGCTCCAATTCTGAAAGCCTTCTCTTTTTTTTCTAGTGGAAAATACTCACATTAAAAAATGAAGACACAGAACATAAATACAGCTCCTCTGCCCTTGACTGGATCACAATGGACACAAATATTGCTTACTGGCTCCACCCAACCTCCGGTGTAAGTATGAGGGGTAGAAGTAAATGTGAACCTGGTGAAGAAAACAGACTTCAGTTCAGATGTGAACTCCATAAGTGTGAGTGAGAGCAGGGCTGCTGTTCCAGCCAAGGAGCTGCTCCGGGATGGACTCTTCCTATATTAAGAATGTATTTTCCCTGAGGGTTGGGTGGGTTTTTTTGGCATACAGCTTTGACAGTAGTTGCTTTTTAATTAAATCATGTTTTCTTGCACTTTTTTTTTTCTTTGTAAAGGAAAACTGCCATTTAATCATTTCTATTATTGATGCCATTTAGAAGATGAGTTCATCTCCAATAGCATCTTTTAAGTGCCTTACATTACAAAAGAGTCTTGAAGCAACAAAGTTTATCGGCTTGCTTTGTTCCGGGAAAGATCAGGTTACTAGCCAGGCACATGCTGAAGTTTAATTTAGCAAATCTGTGTAGGCAGTATTTAAAGTTATCTAAAAGAACTGCAGCATGTTCCTGCTC
Organism: Charadrius vociferus; assembly: GCF_000708025.1. Lineage (NCBI taxonomy): Eukaryota > Metazoa > Chordata > Aves > Charadriiformes > Charadriidae > Charadrius > Charadrius vociferus. The sequence goes on from NW_009650103.1 coordinate 181,880, forward strand.
CTGGCTTAGACCATCTTCTGTTCTGCAGGCCCAGATCCACCTCCTTGGGAATGTCGTCACATGGGCTTCAGCTAACGTTGCTGCTCTGGTCTACACGTGTCTGTCCCTGTGGTACTTGATACGACGAAGAAGAAAAATTTACGACATTCCTGAAGGTCAGATTCCATTTTGTGTGTGTGTTTGTGCATGTTGAGGCGTGGGGGGGTTGTCGCTTGTTCTGCTACACTTTAATGGCCCCAGAGCCACATTTTTGCAACTATGTGCTTGGCTATGCTAGCACTTGTTCCTGCTCCCTAACCCTGAAATTTTTATTAAACGTGAAGAGAATGATTGTGGTCATTGCAATATGACCACCACCTTATGAGACAACATAGTAGCCAGCGTAATATTTATTTGAATCATTCCCTGGACCTAAGAAATCTCAAGGTGTCAGATTTGGATTCTACTGAGCCCTTTTGTGATGATGTAAAAGAGGTAGGGACTGGCCATGTAGGGAGGGGTTTATTTTAGATGTGTTCATTCCAGCTGAGGAACCCCCTCCTCTGTGTGGCTGGGCAGTTTCACGCTGACCCTTCTGGCGGTACATTTTGTTGTCCTGTGGTGAAGCTGCTTCATGTTGGCTGTAATCACTTCATAAAAGCATGACAAAAATTAACTATATCCCTCAGTTGAGTGTGGTCAAGCTAAAGGTCATAATAGCACAAACTGTAGGGAGGGCGGAGGGGGGGAAAGAAACCACACGGGTAGGCAACCTCTTAGCATCTTTAGGTTTCCAGGGACCATGCTTTGAGCTATCTCCTGTCTTCTGCAGATGCGTGGCAGCTGTGGGTGTCAGCCGGGGGAATCTGTGTTGGAGGCTGGGCTGTGAATTACCTGCCCTTCTTCCTGATGGAGAAAACCCTTTTCCTGTACCACTACCTGCCTGCCCTCACATTCCAGATTCTCCTGATTCCCATCGTATTACAGCATCTTGGCAATCATCTCTGCAGGTATTTGGTTTTAACAGATAGATAGATAGATAGACAAGAGAAATGACACGGTTCTTTTCTCCAGGGTTGTCACCTGGGGAAGCTGCTGCAGGGAAAGCAGTGATTTTTCCAGCAGTGGCTAACTTTGGCATTTGCCTTTAGAAAAGACAGGCCAGATTTAGGTCTTCCTTTTGGATGAAGTTTTTGGCCAGCCTTGATGTAACTTGACTGCTCTTTACCTCTCTCATCCCAGATCTCTGCTTCTCAAGAGCATGTTCAGTGCATTGATCGTAGCCTGGTTCTCTTCCGTTTACCTTGTCTATCGCACATTCAGCCCTGTGACCTATGGGGAGCCCTCGCTGTCTGTTACTGAACTCAAGGACTTGCGCTGGAAGGACAGCTGGAACATCCTTATCCGAAAACAGTAACAATTACAGTCTTGTTACAGGCAAAAGGAAACGACTTTTATGCAAAGCCAAGAATTTATTGTTAGTATAACTGAAATCTTAACAGTCTGATCAAGTAATTGGTCGTAGTCCAGGTCTAATTATTACAGGAAAAGAAAATAAAAGAATACTGTTACAGAAAAGGTCTCAACAGTAATATAGCTGTTATGAGCCCAATTCTCAATCTCTACCCCCATTACAGTCACCCTTCCACTGCTCTGAAGGTTGGTGACCAGTCAACAGCATCCCAGGTCCTTTGCTGGGAAGAGTATGCTGCAAGGGTTTCTTCTTCCTCTTTCCTGGGAGTATATTGGTGATGGTTTCTTCTTGCACTACACTGCACTTTGGGCTATTTTGTATGTTCCCTAGCACCTTGGTCTGCAATTCCATGTTAGAAGTTACTATAAATAGATTCTCTCCAACGTATCAATACTTTTTGCTGGTTTCTGTTACTCCTGTCAGTAACTGGCCCTGCAGCCTTCAGCATCATCCCATGACTATATTCCTCAACAATGCATTATTTGCCCCCACTTTGAACGCTCTGCTGTCATCCCTAGTTCCTTACATTACAGCATTAAGCTAGGTTTATAAATAGTTCTTTCAGCATAGAATAATGACTTGTTACTATTATCTATGTATAATCATTTGGCATAACCACAATTTTTATGAAGCTAAGCAAAACAAAAAGACATTAAAAAAATTGCTGTTACAGCTAAACAAGCTAAACCAAAGCCAAGAAGTCAGCCAAAGCCAGAAGCATCCTTTGGCCTTGTGCCGTTCATGTGAAGCCTGTGAGTAGCAATGGCGGTATTGTATTTACTGGGCTGCAGGGTTATACCTCAGCTCTCATAGGAAGAGGAACTCTTGAGCAAGGCAGAACTCATCATGCTGACAAAAAAACCTGCTCCAGGCTTGTACACATGGGTTCAGGGTAAAAACATTGTAGGTAACTCAGCTCGTGCCCAGGCCTGCACCACCAGAGGAGTTCACAGCGTCGGAGACGGTGCAAGTGAAGGACTAGCATCGCTCAGTGGGGGATTTGCAATAGCTCTGTACAGGCATCGAACAAGGGTTATAGTCCTACGCCACGTCTGATTTTTTTTTTTCTTTTTTTTTTCCATGTGGCTGCATCAGCAGGATCTTGCAATACAGCTCAAAGCTGACTGAGAACAGTCCTGGACAGACCAGGGTGCTTTTCACTGTAGAGTTCCTTACAACTGCTATTCAAGGCTGCTTTGAGCTCCACGCCTCCCCCAGAGGAAGGTATGATCAAACACCACAGTCATTCAAAGTAGGTTTTAGTGACTATTTTCCTCCTACTTAAATCAGCCCCAATAGCTAATGCTTCAGTGCAGTAGCTCATACTCTAAGTCTGTCACCCTGAGCTAAGCAGCACGCAGCAGCAGTTTGGAAATTAACTGCTTTCTCCTCAGCCTTACAACAGTGCACCCACTGAACTGTGGTGATCACTAATAGATAATGAACCATTACCTATTTCCAGTGTTGAAAAGACTGTAGGGATGATAGCGCAGACTGCATTTTTTAAATTTTTTTTCTTCTCTAAAGCTTCAGTCATTACAGAACTAACACTAACAATCTGAGTTAAGGGGAGAGAGAACTGTTGAGTATAAGAGTATCTCCAGAAGTGTTCCTTTCTGTACCTTCATGCTGGTGTAGTGCAAGTAGCACAAATACCTTTTATATAAAATGGTCATTTCTGCTCACTGTTTGTTCATTTGTTTATTAGCCAAAGTAACACACCCACAACCAACACAGCCAGACCCTGGTTTTAGAAAACTAGCAAATATGAAAAAGTTCCTCATAATAATATTTCCCCCCACCCTCATTCTTAAAATTACACCATAATTCCAGACTCAAGAAGGATACCACAAGGACATTTTCAAAGGCCCAACTGGCCCTTCATTTCAGAATTTCTTTCCAAAAACTTCGTGTTGCTGCAGTATCACTTATCTGGGGTAAACTCCAGAAACTGGGATATCACTGTTTATACTTCCAGCCTCTTGTCTGCTCTTTTTAGAAAACCAGACGTTCTTGAGTTTAAGCTGCCCGAGTGCTAGGCAAGCACTTTGACCCTGTTTGAGGGTAGAAGCATGTCCAGAGCAGTTTGGGCCAGCAGAAAGAAGGAGGGTCTTGCAATTCACAGCTTTCCCCCTTGCTGATCTCACCACCCAGCTCTGGAAGCGGACGGATTCCGCCCAGCAGAATCTGCAACCAGCAGTACAGAAATGCCCTTAAAGACACTAATACTGACAATGTCAGGTTTCTGTTTCCATGAGCAACTCAATCCAGTTGGAGCTCACACATTCAGTAACTCTGGTAAAGGAGATTATTTGGGTACAAAAAATAATCATACAGTGTAGCAACGTTTGGGAGCTTAGAAAGGAATAAATTAGGAACCAGAATCGCACAACTTCTTGAGCCTGTCCCCCTGATGAACTGCAAAGTTCCCATTTGTCCCAGACAGTCTCTGTTTCATCTCTGTCTCAGGGGAGAGATTCCTCTACAGGTCAAACCCCCACATGCTACTACAGGCTAAAAAAGGAGGCTGGCCAGCAGGAGAGCAACGCCGGAAACTCAAGGTGCCAACAAGGTGGAGACAAGAAGGACTGCACCTGCTTGTTAAAATTAATGGGGTGTAAGCTAGAGACCTTTTTCGTTTGAAAAAAGCAGCAGATAGTTTTCCTGCTAAGGAAGATCAACATCAGGGAAATGAGGTATCTTGCTAATCACCTGGTAGCGCTTAATTTTCAGGGGAGACTTCGGCATTAGATCTCATTTTGAAAATTAAAAAATGGCAAGTGGCACTGCCTTTAACCAGGTCATCAAGTAACATAACTCCAGACACCGTAGGGAGAAAAGGGAGGGGGCTTGGAGGGGAGAGGGGCAGTAGGCCAACTCCTTCCTCTCCCCTCTGTGAGAAGTTTCACACCAGTATCCCCTCTGCTGCTAGGATCGTTTAAAGGGCACTTCACCAACCATTCTGTTGAAGTCCTCCTTCCCCAAAGTTGTCTTCAATGTTGGTCTGGACCAGAGGCAAATCCTTCAGACGCTGACAGGTTAGTGCGGACGGCTGCTGGACTCCAGGTGGGAGCGTTTGCCGGCCGCTAGCACGCTGCTGCTCTCTGTTTGTTCAGGGAACGGGCGCTTGTAGGTCCGACCGTGTCCGTTCATTGCCCCTCGCTGCCACTTGCAGATGTCTCCGTTCAGGATGTCTTGAATGTGCTGCACTATGAGGTTTATAGCAACTGCAGAGAGGAATGGGAAATACGGGCCACATCAGCTTTCGTAGCCAAGCTATCTAGAAAATGTGGAGCATTCAGCCCTGTTCGACTCAAGTTTTAACAACAAGCCCTTAAATGAAGCTATGCCTGCCCTCTGCAGTGAGGTCAGACCTCAACAGAAACCAGCAACAGCAACACCAGCTTTAACACTGGTGTCCTGCTCTGCATCTCCAATCGCGTGTCACTTTTTCCAGCCCTCCACAGGCTGAGCAGCTGGTCATCCCGGTCAGGCGCTGAGCAGCTCCCTCCCCTGCAGCCCTCCAGCAAAACACCTTTCCTCAGAAGCATGCAAACAAGACCAAAACAGTGTGCCACCTGCTCTCTTCCCAACCCCAAAGGCGGTGTCCCCAGAGAAATCAGACAGAGAAACGAACTCCCTTTTACCCATGTTGTCAACTCCTCGGGGGATGATCACATCCGCATACTTCTTTGTCTGCAAAACAGAAACCGTTATGGAGACCGTTAATGGAAAAAGCCAGCTTTATTCTAATCATCAGAGGGCTGGAGCCCCTCTGCTGGGAGGACAGGCGGAGAGGGTTGGGGGTGTTCAGCCTGGAGAAGAGAAGGCCAAAAAGGGGAGACCGCAGAGCCCCTTCCAGTGCCTAAAGGGGCTCCAGGAGAGCTGGGGAGGGACTCTTGATCAGAGAGGGGAGCGATAAGACAAGGGGTGATGGTTTTAAACAGAAAGAGGGGAGATTTAGATTAGATACTAGGAAGAAATTCTTTACTCTGAGGGTGGTGAGCCCCTGGTGCAGGTTGCCCAGAGACGCCTTGGCTGCCCCATCCCTGGAGGTGTTCAAGGCCAGGTTGGACGGGGCTTGGAGCAACCTGGGCTGGTGGGAGGTGTCCCTGCCCAGGGAAGGGGGGGTGGAACTGGGTGTTCTTCACGGTGCCTTCCAACCCAACCCATTCTGTGGTTCTAGGAAGAAACTACCAAACACCAGAAAGCTGAGGGCAAAGATGGAGGGATTTCTACGCTCTGGGACTGCAGAAGTGCTCCCTCATAGTAACACCTAAATGAATTGAGACATCACACTGGCAGACACGCACTGGGATTAAGGTCAGGGACTGTTCTTACTGCCCCTTTGCAGTGAATCAGCAGGTAGAAGCAGCAGGTCATGTGGAGTACTTGCTTTTACGCTCCTGAAGAGCGTGCTGCCTTCAAATGGGTCGCCGGCTTCGAGGCTGAGCTCTGTTTGCTAAGAGCTGGTTCTAATCAGCATTTCACAAGCCGTTGCTAAATCTCTGCTGAGAGCCAAGGTACCCAACGTGCGTGTGAAATTCCTTCCTGCCTCTGATGACATTTTATTGATTTTTACCACCATTGGGGCCCCCGTTTGCTTTTTTTTTTTCCCCCTACTTATAACAAGGCTGGCAAATTCAGCATTTCTAATGAGTACTTTTACAATCCCAGAATTGCTTTGATCTAGAGCAAGAGGCGCCTGAGTTAGCCTTTTCCATCTTATTTAATCCACATACAGGATTTTGTTCTCGAAGGGTTTTTTTTACAAATTAATTTGATTGCGTGAGCACCTAAATTGGCCCCGCGCTATATGGCATAGCAAGCAGACACTGTAGCGGTCTGCCCAAGGTTTTCACCGGTGATCCCTGCTGAGAGCGAGTCTGCTGGAAACTAAGCTCTTCTTTCTTCCGGCAAGACTTCAGAATAAATGCAGAGTGGGAGCGTTTCAGTCACAGGGACCCATGCTAAACCAGCCACGGCAGCGAGCAGTGCGAAAATGTGCACAGCCTCTAGGGATTTCCATGGTGCTTTGCAACACAAGGCACCAACCGCTTCAGTTCCTTAAACAAGCAGCTTGTAACGGTTAAATAGATGAGGCAGAGGGGAGAGCGTGGGACTTGCGAAGTGCAAATATCAAAAGGCACCACTGCTGCATCGACAGTGCAGGTGACCCTGCTCCTTCTCTCCTCCCAAAACCCACAAATCAAATTAGTGAAACACTTAGTACCGGTAAGCAGAACTCCTCAAAGGCAGGCTTGACGAACGTGGTGTACTGGGTGAGGATCTGCTCAAGGTCCCTCCCACGTTTCATATCTCGCAGAACTGGGACGGGAAGATAAAAACCCATGAGTTTTACCACATGGCTGGGGATGGATAAGGACCACGAGCAGGCTGACGCTGCCCGTGACGGCCGAGCATTACCCCTGCGGGACAGCCGGACATCGGAATCCGTGTCAACAAAGAGCCGGAGATGGAACATGTCCCGAATGTCTTGATTGTAGAAAACCAGGATCCCTTCGAAGAGGACAACATCAGCAGGATAGACCACCGTCGTCTCTGCCAGCCTGCCGGCAAAGAACACCCAGAGCGCGTTGTTAAATGGGTCTCACGCCACAGTCAAGCAGCGCGTCCCCAAGACTTCGCACAAAACCCAAACCTACCTAGAATGGGTCACGAAGTCATAGGTTGGTACCTCAACTGTCTTCCCCTCAACAATGTTTTTCAGGGTTGTGTGCATCAAATCGTTATCAAAAGCGTCTGCAAGAGGGAGGTTTAAAGAGGAAGATGTTCCAATGCTGCTGCATCAAATGTTGTGCTCAGATTTTCTAGACCTGATGGAAAAACTCTGCCGAGTATTACACCAGGAAAAGAGGAACTTATGCTTTATCCTTTCCTACCAGCAGCAATCCAACGCTCCCCACCCGAGCTATAATTGCTATACTTCATTACAGAGAAAAGGAAGAGAGAATTTGCCGTTTATAAGCAACTACAACACAATGAAATTAAGAACCCAAATGTGAAGCTGGTAATTGCATAATTTTACCAAACCACTTGGTAATTGTATAATTTTGTACAACTCTTTCAGCCTGTTAACTGAGAGCAATTTAGAAAACCTCAGACACCCGTAATGCTTTTCATTATCTGCCCTGGTGAAGCTACAGCAGGCTCCAGACTTCAGCCCAGGGCAGATCATTGTCCCGTTTGCAATCCGTAGCGCTCCCCCGAGCAAGGGGAGCAGCTCTTTACGCGGATGAGAAACATCAGGAAAGGATTTGGGGATGGATGTAGTTTACCACTGAGCCTCTCATCAGCTGAGGATGAGGAGGCAGAGCGCCGTGCGAGTGGGATGCTCTCCAGCATCGCTCTCTCTGCCCTAAACCGGCAGTTGCCACCTGCAGCAGCGCAGCGGTTCCCGACCGCAACGTGTACCCGCGAGGGACAAACGCAGGATCATTTGGGCTGGAAAAGACCTTTAAGATCATCCTTTAAGAGTCCAACCGTGAACCCAACGCTGCCAAGTCCGCCACGTGTTTTGGAGTGGGCAAGAGCGTTTCTGCTACCCAAGACTTGTCACTTTCCACAAGCCCTTTCAGCAAACCCCACGACCTCCAGC
>NW_009650103.1:191055-191782 GCF_000708025.1 Charadrius vociferus
TATAGCCATCTATACCATCACATGGACAGCTATACCACGATATGGACAGCTATACCATGTCATCAACAGCTATACCGTGACATGGGCAGCTATACTGTGTCATGGGCAGCTGTGCCTTATATAGGCACGTGTGTGTGTGCGCACAGCCACGCATATACACCTGCGAACGCGTGTGCATACATAGGGGTGTGCAAACATACACCACTGCAGAAATATGTATGTGAAGAAACATGAACACGCAGCATGTGAGGACATTTAAACACAAGTATGTGTAAGACATCCATACAGCACGCGCGCGCACACACACACACACACACACACTATGTGTATGAAGAGGTATATATCTAAAAATAGAATCATGGCATACCAGGTTGGAAGGGACCTCAAGGGTCACCTGGTCCAACCTCTGTATGTACACTTACACACACACTCACACGTATTAAACATTAATAGATATAGCTCAAATACATACAGGTTAACATAAATTTTGTTTATAAAGACACGTGGCCAGAAGATATAAGACGGCACTTCCGACATGTAAACATCATACTTTAAAATAAGGGCAAATCTACCTTTATACACTTAAAAAAGTTGTGTAAATATATGCAAACGTGCACCTGAGCCGCACGCTGTCTCTGCCGGCTGCAGCACCGCCTCCGCGCCGCGGTACAGCAGACCCTCAAGCCGGACTGGCCCCGCGGCCGCCCCCGTTTGCCACCCCGGGGTC
>NW_009650103.1:192712-194093 GCF_000708025.1 Charadrius vociferus
GTCGATCCATCCCCGCCCGGCCACGGGCAGCGCCTGCCCAAGGACTACATGGTGGAGTCGGTGCTGGTGACCATCTTCTGCTGCCTGCTCACTGGGCTCATCGCCCTCATCTACTCCCACGAGGTAATGATGGTGCGGTTCTGATTGACACCGAACCACCCAGCACATCAAGTCCCCCCTCCCGGTGCTTCGGCTCTCTTCTAACGTCTCCCCTTCTCCCCCTCACCAGACCCGCGCTGCGCTCGGCCGTGGGGACGTGGCTCAGGCAAACGTGGCATCCAAACGGGCCCAGTCGCTGGTCCTCTTCAGCCTCCTCTTCGGGCTGTTTGCCTCCATCAGCTGGGTCATCTACGTCCTGGTGGCCCTGTACCTATGACAGGGACCCCGAGCCCCAGGGACACGGTGTGTGCTGGGGGCTCCTCGCGGCTGACCCACAGGCAGGTGGAGGGGCCGCAGCCCCTGTGTGGCATCACTGGGGCTGCTGTGGGAAACGGGGGACCACAAAGTGTTATTGATGGGCGACCGCAAAGTGCTATCGGAGCTGAGGGGCAGCGTCCGTCCTTCCCAGCGGGGCGAGGAGCTGCTCCGCAGCCACACGTGCCTTCGCCCACCCACTCTCAGCCCCACGAACCGCCGCGCAGGCAGGACGAACCCAAACTGAAGCGATGCCGGTGCCGTGCCCCGCTGGAGCCAGTTCTGGGCAAGGAACTGTGTCGGAGCAGCAGCACCAGGTACAGGATCAGGCTCTGCTGTGGGATGTTGAATCCCGTTGGCACGGACTGTCACATGGAGGTGCCAAACGGGACTCTGTCGCAGGGGGAGCATCTTGCAGAGTCGGGGCTGGAGCCGGAGCAAATGGCCGAGGCGTAAGGGAGAGGCCGAGCCCTGCCGCCAGCCGCTCCGCCGGCAGCTGCTGCTCTGGGCATGCGAGAAACCCTCTGTGGTAATTAATAATGTGAGAAGATGTAAACGCATGTATTTAGCTTCTACGGTAATTTTTGCACACAAATACACACACACACACGCTGTATCACCACTTTCTTGCTGCTTCCAGATTGAAATAAAATACGGGTGTAGCCAAAACTTCTGTTTTCTGTGCGCACTAAGGACCTTTCCCCTCTTCCATCCACCACAAAATTCAGGGCGAGTTCTCCTATAACGGGCCAAATCAGGGTTTCCCCCAAAAGCAGGCAGGTGCCGCGGCCCCAGGAGACCCCGGGGACGGGGACGCGCACGGGGCTGTGCTGGGGATGCAGCGGCCCCAGGTCCGGGGGTGCCACTCGCGGAGCTGCTGCGGGGAAGGGGAGGATGAGCCGCTGGGTCTTCCAAAGGCTGCTCCCATGAGCCGAGCGGGGCTGTAAGTGTGCCCCGTGTGAGGGCC
>NW_009650103.1:194636-195800 GCF_000708025.1 Charadrius vociferus
TGCTTTGGGGAGCGGAAACCCCCCAAGATGGGGGACATGGGTGCCCGGAGGAAGGTGACAGGAGCAGAGATCCCTCCACAAGTGTAGGGCTTCTGCTGGGGGGGAGACCACCTTGCTGGGAAGAGATTCATAAGGGAAAAATAAAAGGGAGATGGGTCGGGGCAGAGGAAAACCCCCAGGGGCACATGAGAAAACACGAGGCCACACCAGCGCCAGAAGTGGATTCGATTGTCACTTTAATCCACAGACTGCTGCATGCACTGTAAACAGGATCATCAGGCGGGTTTGTTATGGGTGTTTATTTGTCTTTAATATAAAAGTTACAGGTCTGAAATGTTCGCAGGAAGATGCCACCATCAGGACTGGATTAGTGGTAAATATATAACACAACCGAACCGCTGGGGGTGGGGGGAGAGGCCTGGGAGAGGGGCAGGGGGCTGGTGACTGGGGACATCGCTTCTCCCCTCTCCCTGCCCCGTGCGGAGAGGGGACCGAGACCCCTCCCTCCCCCAAAAAGGGAGGCGATGGCCTCAAGGATGCTCATGGCCAGTCTTGCAAAGGGCTGCTGCTCCCCAGGGCTGCTGCTCCTGGAGGTGGGCACATCTCTGGGCAGCAAACCTGAAGCTGGGTGAGTGAGGAGAACCTTTTTTAGGGTCCCTCCAGCCTTGCAAGCCTGGCCCGAGGCCGGGACACAGGCCAGGAGCTGTGGTTGGGACACTCCGTGGGCTGGGGATGACGGCAGAGCAATGGGGGGAAGGAAGGGGGAATGGTGGTGGGGGCGATGAGGAGCTGCAGCCGCGCAGCCCTCCCGTCCCGTCCCCATGCCGTGGGCTGAGCCACCGGCCCCCGGGGGGGCTGGCGGAGATCAGGGAGCGAGACCCCCCCCTTTGGGGCTAAGAAGGCTCGTGGTTCCAAGGGCAGGGAAGAAGCTGGAAACAGCTCCCGCTGGGCAGCGAGGGAGGAGGGGAGCAGGGCTGAAGACAAGGTGGCTGAAGACATCGAGCCCCACGACCGCTGCGCCCCCACGGCCCCCGCCGGGGAAAGAGGAGCGATGGGCTGCGGTGTCAGTGCCACCACCGCGCATGACACTCCTACAAGCAGGCTGTGCCACGGCACACCGTCCCAGGGAGGCGCTCGGAGCCGGCCGGGGGAAGCCTGGGCCCG
>NW_009650103.1:195862-204899 GCF_000708025.1 Charadrius vociferus
TTTTTTTTTAATCTTATTTACAAAGGGAAACACAAGCATTACTTCCTGCGTGGAAGTCTGGGAAGCCTTCAGGGATTGCAAAGCCTTGGCCAGACACAACGCACGGCTCCAATGCCCTTAGTGCCACAAGAATAAACCGTTTTGGAAGTGTTCTGACTCGGATGCCGTGTTTCAGCAGAGGAAGACCCCCGCTCCGCCTGCCCTGGGGCTGCACAGCACCAAGCGGTGCTGGACCCCGCGCTCTCCTGCCCCAGCAGATGCCCTGGCGGGCAGGGCGGCCTCTCCACGCTCCGGCATTTGGCTGCTGCACGAGTCCTGCGCCTAAATCTTCAGGAAAATAATCGAACTGGGTATAATCCCAGGAACGGGGCAACGCCACCGCGGCTGCCGCCTGCCGCCCGTCGGGGAGAGCTGCCGTCTGCAGGGAGAAGGCTAAAACTCGGCGACGTGTTTGTAGAAGGAAGTGCTTGCCACTCTGATTCACCCAGAATAAACAGAGGCTTTAGCAAACACGGAGCTGCTATTGAGAAATAAGTTAAGGATGCTCTGCGAAACGCCCCGTCTCTATTCCTTGTGAGCCGCTGCCCTAAACCCGCAGGATTTTGTTAGAACTCTGCGAAACCCTGTGAGCATGTGACACGGTGCTGCGAAAGGCCTCAGCAGGCTGCCGAAACCCCCGATCCGCACTGCAAACCATCGGATGAAGAGAGAGAGGAGAGCTGTGAAATGGCTGGGGCTGCACTGGGGAGGACACCGTGGGAGGGACAGGGAGGGGGGACAGAGGGGCTGAATAAGGCACACCGAACAGATTGGGGTTACCGCTGCACGTGTGGGAAATGAGACACCCCCCCCTCGCTCTTCCCCGGCTGCTCCGGCCCTGCTGGCTCCGGCACGGCGGGACTGGGGACGGGGACCTGGTGGGGGGCTCCTGCCAAAGCGAAGGTCACAAAACACAGCACCAAGGGTCAGCCAGACGGGGACCCCCCGAAAAAACCCATTTGGCAACAGCGAGACGAGAGAGGAGCAGGACAGAGGGGACGGTGGCTCGGCCGGGCACAGGGCTCCTTCCCGGTTCCCGTTCCCAACCCCAGAAACGGACCCGCTGGCTCCTTCGCCCGGCTCCTGCGCCCGCCCCGCAGCCAGCACCCACGTGGCCACCCCAGACCTCCTTTCTTCCAGCACTTGGAACAACACTGTCACCGGTTGTGAATTTTATACATACTGTTTTGCACTTTTCTTTTTTTTTTTTTTTCCTATAAACCCATCGGTATTTAGACATGCATCAAAAAAATCTCCAATGGATTCTAAACACTAATATTTACAGTCTCGTATACTACAGCATTTACTGTGCAAAAGCTAGTACCATCTCTAAAAGATACGGGTTCACAGGACAAGTGAACCGCAGTACCTCAACGTTTCCAGGGTTCGGAGGGATTACTGTTGCTTAAATAACGAGATCTGAGAGGAGGAGGGGGATGCGATGACCGGAGATGGCGGGTCCCTGCCCACGTTTTCAGTGCCTTTTCCGTATCTACGACCGGCGCCTTCCTCCCACGAAGAAGGCGCGAGAGATCTGGGGTAAACCGAAGACCCCTGTAAACACAAGCAGCTCTCTGAAAGCAGAGCTCCTCTGGCAGGCAGCGGGAGACTCTTCCATCCTCATCTCCTAGGGATGAACACGTTTCGCGGTGGCATTGCAGGGGAGATCCAAACCCATGGCTTCCACGGCTGCTGCCTGCTGCACCCCACCCTGGAGACTGCTGAGCTCTTGCTGACCACCCTTTGTGGATGAAAACAAAAGCCCAGGTATTCCCGGATGCAATCAGCCAGCAAACCAGTAACACGCTTGCATGGGACCCTCCTTCCACGTAGCTCTCTCCCCGGGCTTAAAGCTGATTCATGGCACAGAGGGACGGGAGGAGAAGGAGGGCGAGTGCAGCGAGCACCGGCTGATCTCTGCCCTTCGCGGCCGACGCGCGCCGTCACTTCTCGCCTGCTGCGACAGCCCGACGTTCGCACACCCAGGGATCGCTGCCAGCTGGGAGGGAGGGTGCGTCATCCAGTAACAGGTACAAACATTGAACTCCAGTCTCATAGCTGCCCTCGGTGCGTCTGCGGAGCAATTCTCCTCGCTCGTACAACCCCTCCTCCTAGGTTTTCTCTTCTCGGTCTGTTTTCCGCCTCGTAATGTTCCGAGGTTTGATTTTGAGGGAGAGTTCCCACAAGGCCTCCTCAGCCAGGTGGTCGCTGAAATCGTTGAAGAATGACACGATGTCGTCGTTTCTTTTGATGTCGTAATGTCTGGAAAACCACAGAGCAGGGCGGCAGTTAAACAAGGGGCTACCTGGGGACCTCTCCCAACTTTGAGCCACCCCGTCCTGCTCTAAGGGACATCCAGCGCTGTGGGGTCTGCATTACCTGAGCCCAATGCTCGTGACTGTGGTGTGACACCAGAAAGGGGAAAAACCATCATGCCCATTGCTGAATTGGGGAAAAAAAAACCAAAAAACCCTGTCACACTGAAATCAGCAGTTAGGTCTGCTCCCTCTGCTGCTCTGCATTGAAGAAACCCTCCATGACCTAGAGAACATAGGAACCAGCAACCTGGAGGAAAAACTGTTGTCTGAAAGAGCGTAGTGGGAAAACTTTACTGCACTGGATCTCAAAACTAATATAGGAAAAATGCTTTCACGAATCTTAAGTCATATCTAACCTAGAGAAGGACTGTGACCAGAGCCCTGTTGTTCCCAGGTATCCTTACATCTCCATCACGATGCTTTGACCTTCGACTCCCTCTTCCGCGGGGGCTCCCCAGCCCCAGCCACGAGCCCCCGCTCCCCCCAGTCCCCACTGTGGCACCTCGAAGGCAGCTCTGACCCCCCTCCTGCTGCACTTACACTTGTTGGAAGCACCTCATGCTGTCCAGGATGTTAAACTGCTGCCAGCGCTTGGAAAAGTTCACTTTGCTGTCAATGTAATCAGGGTTTCCCAGATGAACAAAGGTCAGGTCCTGCAGAATCAGGCCTCTGAAAGAGAGGAAGGGGTAGCGGGCCAGGGAGTAGGCAAACAAGTACAGAGGTTAGTCACACAGCGGCAGGACCGCCAGCCAAAGGCAGCCACAGGCAATCCAACGGCCTCCTGCTGCCGCCGCCATCAGCACTGCAACGTTAAACTAGAGGGGAACGTCTCCCCGGCAGCAGAACCAAAGGTGTTCAGGTGCAAGGTGCCCCCCACGCACAGCCGGGGGACCTCTGGGGCAAGGCACTCACGGTCACGCTAAGGGCGCTGACGTGGCTCTTTCACCCTCCATGGAAAGGAGGAGCAGGCTGGAAGAAGGTCACAATGCGAAGTGCCTGCCAGGGGTTAAACCTTCCTTCCAGTTTTATGCAAGAAGGTTTCCCTCCCGTTGAGGTTTTGCTAGCAAGGGGGTCTGCGCTCCCCTCCTCCCTCCGCCTCCCCGGCTCAGCCATGTCTCTGCCCTGTCCTGCAGCGGTCCCCTGCCGGATGAGATGCCATGTACCTACACAACCTCCTCCTACAGAACTCTTTCCATGGAAGAAAGCAAGACCAGGAGAAGTTTTACTGGTGTAAAACCAGAGCAAGTCTGGTATCTAGATGAGAATGCCCTTACAGAGAAGGGCAATGGCTTCAACCACTCATCTAGAAACAGGATGAAGCAGCACGTGTGACAAGGGTCCTCATCTACCAGCCCTTGCCGTCAGCAGAACCAGAGCTGCCACAGAGGAGCAAGCAGCAGCTCAAAGCTGTGTGATCCACTGGAAAATCTGTCATTCTGCACACAGACCCTGAAGAAACTCTAGTTAAAAAGCATCAACTAAAGATCCAGGCGCTGGATCTTTCCTTTGCCATAGTCAATTCACAAAAGCTTTCTTTTTTTTTTTTTGTAAAGAAGAGAGCTGCCACCCTGCTTTCCTCTGCTACAGGACAAATTGCTCCGGAGAGGGCACGTGGGTTGATGTGGCACACTGCCGGCTTATTCTAGACGTAGGGCGAAAGGCAAGTGCTGAGCTGAGCAGAAGCTGATGAAAAATCCTTGAAGGAACCTTTTGAATGCGCAGAACTAACAGCAGAGGAAAGAAACTACCAACTCACAGGTAAGGTATGCAGGGAGGCTCCACATCAGCCAGAGCTGCTCGGTAGGCGCGGAAGGAGGAGGAGCTGTCAATCAGCGTGCAGTACTCAGCCAGGCCCTGGCAGAACACAAAGCCCACAGTGACACCACTGCTTTTCTTCCTAACATGTCCCCAGAGAGCTGTGCAGGCCAGGGAGTTAATGCCATCCTGCAAACACCTCCAACTGATTTACTCAGCCTGACCCCGAGTGCCTCCACACAGAGCCTCGCTGCCTTCAGCCTCACCTGCCTTCAGTTGGCAGGGAGGAGGAGGAGGAGAAAGAGGAGGAGGAGGAGGAGAAAGAGGAGGAGGAGGAGGCAGCTCTTCTCACCCGTGACTGCGCTGCCCCTCCTGCAGCTGTCGGAAAGCCCGGCCACGCTGCAGGCTTCCAGAGCTGTGGCATTATACCCACTGGAGAGCAGTTATCTGCCATCCCTCCACCCTGGGACGTTACTGAGCTGTTAAAACCACCCACCTGCTTCATCCCGTAACCACAGTTATCTTTCACCCCCCGAAGATGACAGCTCTCACTGCTCCTCCCTCACCTCTGAGGTTTGTTTCTGCCACTCCAGCCTTCGGATGGGTGCAGAATCCAGTGCAGAAAGAATGGCCAGATAGGAATTAAAATTATTCAGCTTTCGTAAGTGCTGTGAAGAGGGAGAATATACCAGTTACTCCAGAGATCTGAAAAGCTTTCTAGCATCAAACAGCTCTACCAACCAGAAGGTCCCTTGCTCCTTTAAGGAGCAGTGTATGTGATTCACAGCAAGAGCCAAGCTGATACCTTCATAATCTTTATGAATTTAAGGAGCAGCCTCTCTCGGTCTTGGGCTTTCTCTTGTAGCATAATTATTGAACGGACCCTGGAAGAACAGACAGAAAAAACCAAGAAAGATAAACCCACTTAAGCAGATCTCAGTTTTCTTGTTTCATTTACAAAACTGCTAACTAATAAGGATGAATCAAGAACACTGAAAAGTTCACGATGCTTCCGACTTAAACGGAGCACTCTGATTCACAACAAAGAATAATTCCAAGCATGACAACAATAACCCTTCACAGAGTGCATTTTTTAGCAAGGGGAATGTTTACTTGAAGGGCTCAGTGGTACTGACAATTAATTCCTCCGGTGTTACAGTGCTCTCCAAAACCCCCAATTCCCTTTCTTTTGTGCTCTGGAGTCTTTAATAAGTGCCCGGGGTCTACTTCCTGGCCAAAAACATATATTATCCTGCTTGTAACAAGGGAACCAGTGCACAGTTCAGTGCCATGGTTGCTCCTTACCAGTAGGACATGTTATTAAAGTGCTCTGTGAACTGTGTCAGGTTGGGGCTCTTCTCTTCATTTTGCTCCTTTGCCCAAAGCAAAACTTCTGGGATCTGTGGAGGAAGAAGAGAAGATGGGGGTGGGAAAATACAACACATTAAAATGGGATTTCTCCCTCAAGATTCCCAGTTGCAGTCTGTGGTCACGGCTGTTTGCTGACACAAGTTCTGCTGTCTCCTACAACCCAAGAGATGTGCTTGGAGAGCTGGCAGGAACACCAGAGACTGCAGAGGGTACAAGTCCAGATCCCCCCACCGCCCTTGCCCCATCTTCATCTCCGTACCTCAATTTTATAGAAGAGTTCGGCATCTAGGAGGGTCAGCTGCTCGGCTATTTCATGACTGTGGAAATCGTGCAGGGTCCCTGGTCTGTAGGAAACAAGGATGAAGTATAAAGGCTAAGAAAACGTGACCTGTTGTCTTTCTTTTCTTATATTCTGGACTGAGAAAACTCTTGTGTCCACAAGAAAGGGACGCCTTGTCTCTCAAAGGACCAAGATATGGTTACGCGCGCCTTTCCTCACCTGGCTGCCACCCCACGGGCTGCAAGAGGTTTGATGGAATTGGCGTAGCTTAGCAGTTTCTTCTGATCCACTTTATCAAGGATATTCTTGCGTAACACTCTGGCGAGGCTCAGCTCCCCATTGCAGACCAGTCGGAAGACCAGGTCCATCAGCAGCTTGAGAATTTCCTCTGTCAACTCCACCAAGCTGAGAGAAAGATGGCAAACCCAGGGAAGGCATCAGAGCTACGGCTCTGAGCTGGACAGTTTGTATCTGTACCCCATCTCGTTGCTCTTTCCCACAAGCAGAACCAAGTGACTGGAATTCCTCCCCTTCCCAGCTCTTCCTTTCTTACAGACACCCCTTTTACTAGTTATTTTAAAATCACTGACAGAGACAGAAAACACTGAGAACCTGCCGAACAAGAGGGTTCAGCACTATAGGTGTCTCCTTGGTCAGCGTAGGGGATTTCAGCTGTCATCAGAGATGAGGATTAAACAACACATCTTCATAACTGTCAGACTTCTATATTGTTACTGACCCCACATCTCCCATCCCGGCACGAAGAAGGCAACTCACCACAGCTCATCCACCACTCTCACCAGCACGAAGAAGGTGTTCTTACTGACTCGCTTCTTAAACGTGTCTGGGAAGTGGCAAAACTTCTCATATGTGGTTGCAAATTAAAGAATCAACTTCGTGTGGTCAGACCAGCAGCAGCGCGACCAGCAGCTGCCTTGAGGAACATGAGACTAGTGTACGCTTCTGGCCTGACTGAAACTGGTGTTCAATTTCCAGGAGATAAGGGACACCGATATGGCTCTAATTAACATGGTATTAAGCTGCCACCAGCTGCAGGTAGCAGGGGTGTGAGGAGGCACTTACACCTCGCAGAATTGATGCTAGAAGAGCAGGTGTACCCTGAAACCGTTCTCTCTAAGGTGGAATTTAATGAGCAGCACTCCTCTACTGTGATCTCCCCCACTGGTCTGTGACATCTGGTCTCAACAGATCTCAGATGTCACCTCTACCTTCCTCACCGCCCAATTTGCTGCAAGGAGAATGGTGGCAGGGGAGACGGCACAGGTTGAAAAAGCTTCTGCCAGGTGGGCAAAGGGGAGGAGAAAAAGGTTATCAGTAAGTCAAGCATTGACAAGGGCCTGCAAAAAGTATTTTCACTGACAACCGCTCCGCGGTGAGATTTGCTGTGTCCTTGGCTGCGCTGATCCCAGCAGGAGCAAAAGGAGCAATGGCTCCGCTGCAGATGGCAGTGATGAGCTGCGACGCAGGACAGGGTGACGTCAGGCTCCCTTTGACGTGCCTGTACAGGACCGAAGCCCACGAGGCTTTTGCACCGCCTGAACCGAGACACTGACCCGCTCAGCTGACGGTGAAGGGAGCCATGGGAACAGAGCCAAGGGGAAGGAACTGCAGGCAGGGTGCTCAACGAGAAACCTTCTCCGTGCTCTGCCAGGAACACTAACGCTCACCCTGCCACGCAGGGGCCCTCGCCTCGTTAGCAGTTACGAGCTCAGTTCAGAACTGGGAGGCTAAGAGGATATTATCTTCCGTGCCACATATTGCTTGTAATAGGAGAGAGAATAGGTCTTAATGGTTTAGTCATCTCTAGTATTAAACTACATCTGCCCAAGGAGGCAATCCCGACGGCCCCTCCGGAAGGCAGAGTGATCCCCGTTCTACCAACGAGGTGTCCCAAACAAATGACTGATTCCCCAGTGATGTACAGAAAATGTGAACTGCTCTTCTCCCCTTCCAGGGCTTGCTGGAGAGGACTCTCAGGTCCAGTATTCCACCCTGCCCGGACCTGCCCAGCAGCATTTCCCATTTGCAGGGTGCAGAGGTGAAGGAAGCCCTGCCCGGGACACCTCCAGGGCAAGCACATTACTGACCACGTTGTCAGAAGGCTTTTGACCAAACAGCTTCCCACCAACTCCCTCTCCGCAATGACATCTTGGCTCTGATTCCTGGTGGGGGTGAACTGCCACTCATGCAAAAGGATATCTGTACTGCAGCTTCTTGATGAGCTCTTCAGGGGTAATAAACGTCCTGTATGTAGTCAGAAAGGCTTCACAGTACAGCACCAGATCTACAGAGAAAGACAAGAAAGCCTCAGTCAACCCTGCTGTCAGAACAAGGAAGCTTCTCGTAAGGTTGAGTCCAGTCTTAGGGGAAGAGGACATGGACACATTTTGACATGAACGGGCTTTGCAGAAATGCTGTGTGTGCTGTTGTTTCTTACCAGCAGATGGACCCTACGGCATAAGAGCGAACTGCCCTGTCCCCACTGGCCTGGCTCCCATTCGCAGCACTCGGGCTTGCTGCTTCGCTTACGTGACCACCAAAGGGGTCAGTGATAAACACCCATTTGTGGGACAAGGAACTTTCAATACTGGGTCAGGGAAAAATGTGTTTTAAACCTCGGGGATGCTTTAAGATCTGATGGTGAGAGGTGGGTGCCTGTTCTCTCTCTTTACTGCTTAGGCAGCACAGAGCCCTGCAGAAAGACGTGGTCACTCTTCCCTCCTGATCAGGAACGCACGTGTTTGGACATGATGATAGGGTGCTGCAGACCCTCTGCCCTTGCTGTGTTCCAGGAGATCTGCCCCAGGACAGTGCAAATATCAGATTATTTTCAGCCAAAAGAAGAGTAAATTGCACGGCAAAAACTGATGCTACCACGACCATGACCCCGCCACAACACGGACTCTGATGCGGTGCACGCAGACAGCTTTTGTTTATTAATCTGCGGCAGCAGGTGCTAAAGGCCCCAGAATTGCGAAGGCTTTGGCCATTGTCATGGGCACAAAGGAGGGAACTTGAAAAAGCAGAAACTGCAGATGGGAAAGAAGATTTCAGGTCAAGACTGCAGTACGCTCGCAGTGACAGGCAAGGCTCGGTCACTGTGGACAGCAATGGTCAAAATGGAAATTTGTTAGCGCCGGTATAAAACCCGCAGCACTGCAGGCAGAGCCCTGTTAGCACAGACAGCGAGAAAAAACTCCTGCCCTGCCTGCCCAGGCTGGGCTGTACAGGTAAAGCTTGTTTCAGCCGGGAC
>NW_009650103.1:204994-216607 GCF_000708025.1 Charadrius vociferus
CTCCTGCTCTTAAATCACAGAGCGCTGCTGCCTTTTGGTTCAAGACAATCAGCCATAAGCTCTAAAGCCGGAGGCTGGGTGGTCATGTCAGGGGTGAGCGCGAGGCCTCCTCCAGCTGTAATCCTGCACTCGCAGCACGCGCGTGTGGCTGGGAGCACTTAACTGACCGTGGATTTTATTCCGAAAGACCACAAGTCTCTCTTTATCCCTTATTCCATTTAGCTTTTTTAGCAAACTCAGATGGACAAGAAGCATCATGCAACAGGGCGTGGAGTTACATTTATTCTGGGTTCCCATCTGCCCAAAAGGCAACGTGAGGTAATACAGCTGGTCTGCTCTGGCACTCAAAGCTGCCAAGAAATTCATCTTTAAAGGAAAGCCTCTTAACTATACCCCTCTGTGCCGTTTGGACGATTGATTTACAAGCCCTGAATTCTTCTCATTGTAAGCTTAATTCATTAACCCTCTCAGTCACCCAAACACTGGGTTAGCATAGCACAAATTCCTCTGTGCTCCACTCAGCTCAGCAGCTTGGCAGAGCCTGTGGGGCTGAGCTCTGTGACTATTCTGAGACACGTACCGCACAGAGCTCCCTCCACCCATCCGCTCTCCCCGTCCCCACTGCTGTGCATTTAAAATCCTGCTCTAGTTTTTCCTAGTCTTGAGAGGTTCTCCGTGGCCTTCACCTCACTGCTCGCAGCATCCTCAGAGCTCCTCATTCGTGACCCGCAGGTCTAACGCACAGCCCTTTACCAAGTAGCTGTTCTTTCAACAGAAACAGTAGGGAAGTTCTTCCAATGTGGTGCTTGTTCCGGAGAACACAAGGAATAAATCAGAGCTTCTCTATTCCAGTTTCAGCATTTTTATAAGGGGTATTTCCACCATCTCATTTAGACTACTTTTTTTTTCTTTTTAAAAAATATACATATCAAACCATGGTGCAATCAATTGCCTCCTTCTCTCTAGAATTCCTAACTTTGGTCCTTTCTGCCTGGATTTGTTGCCTGATGTAAACAGGGAAATATATATATAGCTGTCAGAGGAAGGATTTTCTTGCTAACTGAACGGTGCTGGTAAGCAATTGGAAACACCTTATGCTACAGTAAAAACCCTGCCATTTAAAAATGCACAGGAAAGATATTTCCCCTTTGACTACCAAACCTCTAAAACAGGAGCGCTGAGTGGTTCAGCGGGTTAGTGCATTTTGCCTTGCATCCCAGGAGATAAGGAGATCAATTCTGGTTAAGGCCATCAGCACAAATGTGTTTGGCAGGTTCAAAATCACTCTCTGGAAGCACTGCAAAGGCTGTCTTTGCCACAGGTCTTGGAAAGGAACTGCTTCATGTGGGTGGTGACTGGGATCAGAGAGATAAAGTGGGGTTTTAACAAATGCAGAGGTAAGGGTTGCTAACCTCCCTTTTCCTCCCCCACACCTCCTTTCTTGTACTGTGGATTTCCTCTCTGAACTGGTCTGGGTGGCTGCCGGCAAGAAAGTGGTAGAGTGGGACTAGGAAGTGACACGGTAAGTTGGCAATAAGGGGTGTCAGCAGCCCAGCACCCAGACAGCTTGCCCGATGCCCACAGGTACTGCATTAGACCCAAACCAACACCCCTCCTCTCCTGCTTTGATGCAACAGTCGCTCCAGCAACTCCTACACCACCACTGCCCTGACGTTCAAAGGGCAAGGAGCACCTCTGAGAACAGGATCCATGCCGCAACAGGCTGGTCACACCTGCCCTCGCGGAAGGCAGTGGCCTACCTCGGCAGGTACGGAGACACCAACACAGCACTGTCACCAACTCCACCGGTGCGCCTCGCCTTCCTGATCTGGGCAAGGGCTTTGAGGAGTTAATACCATCCCTGCTGCTAAATGGAACGAACAGGCGCTTATCCAGCTTACTTCCATTTCACCAAAGATAAACACAATCCCCCCGCCCCTGCAACGTGGAGGCTCACGGATGCAGTCCTCTCCTCCCTGGCCCAGCTGCCTGCAGTCACATCACGACTGCGCTCGCTGCAGAGACGCAGAAGACAAGCAGCAAAAGGCCACCCCGGGCTGAGCTCCTCAGCTCTGTTTCGGTGCACCCACTGTACCTTTCCTGTCGGTCTCTGTTGCATGCACTAACAAAATGTCTCCGGATCCACCGCGAACATCTGGCCCATCATCTCCCTGCAATGAGAAGAGAAACATGTTGGGCACGGCCCAAGCTCCCTTCGGCCTGGTTTACCACCTCTGGGGTTCAAGCTCAGCAACAACTGGCAGAGTACGCAATGTTCCTGGCACTGCTGACGGCGCAAGCTGGGACATGGTCTTCAGTGCTGGGCTAATCCTGAAATTTGAATAAGCATTTGGTGTCCCAGATGAGGACCTGGGCTGATCCTTACTCGAGGTCTCTGACTCCTTAAGGCCAGGCCACGAAGCTCAGTGAAAGCTGAACCTTCTGTCCACAGAAGAATGAACAGAAACGTCCCAGACTCCCAAACGCTCCCAGAAGACCATTAACAGAGCAGTAACACTGTGTGAACTGTCTCAAAGTGCGGGATCACGTACCACAGCGGCTGTGGGGTGAGAGGTCATGCATTCAACTCGCATGTTGCTGGAACATCAAAACCTAGCAAGTTAATTCCCTAATTTGGAACTATTTGGCTGGAGGTCACCTGAAACGATCCAATAACCGGCAGCAGAAAACAGCCCTGCTAACTGCTTGGCTCCTGCCTTACCACTCTCTAAAAACATCTTTCTTCTAGCTATTGCAATTCACAGCTAAAAATATGCAAAACTGATCTATCAGCCAGCGGTTCCCATGCTGCAGGAAACGGCTCGCAGTGGCAGATCTGTACCAATTCAAACATGTAGAACCATAAAGAAAAGAAAGAAAAAAAGAAGTTAAGGGTTGACACAGATCTGCTAGTCCCAAATGTTCAGAAATCACTGTTTTTTAATTGTTTTTTTTAAAGGAAATATTCTTGCAGAGGAGACTGGAGTTGTGACTGGCTTCCCTTAGCAATGTCTTTGTAATTTCAATATGCAAAACACTGCAAAAAACATGGATTACATCCATGGAGCAGCTATGTCGAATGTGAATTTTTCAGGTGACCCTCTGGCAAGACTCATTAAATACTACTTAAAGAATGAGCAATAGCTTCTCACTCTCTCCTGCACATCTCGGCTGACCAAAGAACACTCCTAAAGTGCCAGCAAATGACACATTCTCTCTTTTTTTCAGACTAGCCCCCTGACAGTCTGAAAGCTTCAAAAGCCCGCATGTTCTCTCAAGCTGCATGTCAAAGCCAGCTTGGTTCAAGAGCACAGCGAGCAAAGCTGTCTGGGAGTGCACCCAAGGCTAGAAATAACACCATTTCTCAAACCCAGAAACAGTTACTTTGGTTGCTCTTCCACATCAGTAATACAACATCCTGCTCGAGAAATCTGCTAAACCTGCCTTCAGACTGAAAGGCCAACACCATAAACCTGCACCTGGATTTACTGTGCTCACGCTCTCAGGGGCTTCAATCCAGACTGCTGCAGGCTGAAGAGGTGGGAAGGAGCAGAGCGGGAAAAGGGCACAGGATGCGCTGGTTTTCAGAGAGACATCTCACATTTTGTTAAACCCTCATTCATTGCCGATGCTCCCTGCCGGTACCACCGTCTCATACTTTCACAACAGCCTGCACACATAAAGCTGCATACCACCTCTGCCGCAACCTAGTTTTTCCTGTCAAATAAAAGCCAATGCCTCGCTTGTGCATGCAGAAAATCAGATTTCAATACAGCATAAACCAAAGAGTAGGAAAGCAAACCCTGAATGCACCTACCTCTTGCTTCAGCGTTAACCTAGCCATAATTTCACTGTGGTCGATAAGGGATAGTTCATCTACCTCTTCCTCCAACTGTGATGATTCCAAAGTATCTGTTGACTGCTGCTGCCTGGAAAAAAACAAAAACAAAAACAAAAAAACCCCACCCCAAATACTCATCAGTGTCATTGCCCATCCAAGAGACGAGATGCTGGGTCCACCTGAGCTCTCAACGCACAAACCTTCATTAAATGACAGTAAGTACACAGATAGTCTGGAGGTAAATCTTTTGCAAACAAGCCCAAATGTCTAGCTCTAATTCTGTTGCTTTGTGCGTCTCTTGAGAAAGATGAACCTTTAGGACCTGAACGCTTGTCTGCCTGCACTTCTGGCAGATGGGATTTTCCTATGCCCTGCATAAGTACACACTTCCACGTCTCCTTAATCCACCAAATTTTTAGTGCACACAAATCTAAGCCCTTCCTCACATGTATAGAGACTGAGCATACTCTACACTTGTATATCTTAGTCAGCTCGTGACCCATCGTGCTGCTCCAAGGGGAGATGACAGGCTTTCCTTTTGCAGGAAGAAAGAGCAGAAAGCTCTGACCACTTTTTTGGTGTACATGCACAACTCT
This sequence comes from Charadrius vociferus, assembly GCF_000708025.1. Classification (NCBI taxonomy): domain Eukaryota; kingdom Metazoa; phylum Chordata; class Aves; order Charadriiformes; family Charadriidae; genus Charadrius; species Charadrius vociferus. The sequence continues at coordinate 209,432 of NW_009650103.1, forward strand.
AGTATTCCTACCCCCAAAGGACAGTACTCTTGTGCCTGGACACGCGCTCTCTGTGCCCGTATTCCTAAAAAGAAAAAAAAGTACACACGTTCTTTACAGCTTCCTCCAGGCACAAGCCAAAATCCCGTGCCCCAGCCAGTACTTTCAGCAGAGAGGGAGCTCTGCAGAGCACTCTTGCACTCTCCTTCACTGCAGGGATTAAAACCTTCAAACCAACTGCAGGAAAATGGGGGAGGGAAGTTGCCTGTCACAGACAAAACAATGCTGTTCTCTATTTTTTTTTGCTTTAGAAATGCAATTGAAGAGCAATCTCAAGCAGCAGGGAAGCATTCTCCCCACTCCTCCTGAAGCCCATCTGTTACAGCCTGCACCTCTTCATTTACATAGACAAATGATGGTTAAGAGCATTAGAAGGGATATAAAGCCTCCTGCTTCGGGGCCTCAGCCAGCCTCTAACTAGCAGGGTTAGGAAGAAATTCCCCTCTGGAAGACTATTTCCCAGCAGGGAGACAGACTTTTTTTTGCACGTTTCCCTGGAAGTGGGAGGGAGCAGCCAGTGCTGATGAGAGCACTGCCAATTAGACGGACTTAGGGCAGCTAACACGGGCTGCACCATTCCCTACAGCCTCCCTGAGTTAAGTAACGACACCTTGCCAGGATCCTTCTTGTTCAGCAGGATCCCACCGCTCGCTTGTTGTGCCAAAAAAAGTGGGCTTGAAGTTTAGAGGACACAGAGAAGGTTGAGGGCAGAAGAGGCAGCCCCCAGGACGGTCTGGCGGAGGGCAGGGCTGACGGGACGTTGGTGAGCCTCTGCCCTTGGAGGCTGGGAAGCAGGAGGACCACGGGGGTCAGGCTCACCTTTCAGCACCATCTTTGCCTTCCTTCCCCATGGCACTGCTGTTGGAAGCGGAGTCTTTGGAGTGGCTGTCTTTGACAGGGGGAGATTCCTGTGAAGAGAAGGAAGTTTTTCCATTATTACACAGAGTCCTACCCCGCAGTTCATCTCGCAGTTGCAGTCTGACTGCCTCTAAATGGCCCTTTACTGTAAATTCCTACGGAGCAGTTAAAGATTGATGCAAGTTAATGCCAAATGCCAGGAAAACACAGAAGTTAATTAGACAGGAAATTTGGGACCATCTCTGGAGACTGGTGTAATTAGTACTGTTTGCTTTTAACATTGTGAAATGATGCTGAAAGTTACAACACAAGTCAGCTGTTGCCTTGGATTTTAACCCTTTAATGACTTTTTTCTCTCCAGCCCTCACTATTGAACTACTCTTGCCTCTTGCTTTAATGAAAACGGACACAGCCAGCTCTAGGCTGCCCAGTTTCAGTTCCCCTCCTTGTCACAACCCCCAAAACCAGCCTGTCTTAGGGGGCGGATGCACACTGCTGTTCCTACCTCCCTTCTCTCCCGTCGGAAGAGGTTACACGATGATGCAACGTTTCCCGGCTTCACAATTCCCGGCTGTGGAAATGAGGCCAATGCAAAAAAGCAGAACCATCTGAACCCACCGCATGGAACAGCAGGTAGGGAGCTCAAAGCAAAGATACAGCATTTTAAATTAGCCGTTTATTAAGGAGAAAAATACCCATGAACGGCAAATGGGAATATTAATCTAACAGTGTTGGAGTTTGGAATTATTTAACATCACGCAGAGTGAAACTTGGAAATTCAATCTACTTGAACAGACAGGACTGAAACCACCCACGTGCTATCCACTTGGCCTGGAAAACACACTGGTGAGTTTAGGTTCCGTGGTGTCTGCAGAATTTTTCCAGACTGTATCTGCAAAGCCCTTTGCTTCAAAGCTGAGAACCAGCTCGCAGCTGCCCAGAAGGATGGGCCTGCCTGCATGTGTCTCCTGAAGGGAAGTGATGGGAGCCCTATCTCTCGGCGTATTTGACACCAGCGTGGATAAAGGTCTCGGAGACATCCTGTAGGAGATGTGCCTTCCAAGATGAGGGCAGGCAAAAAGATCGCGACAGACCTCTGCCGCTGTTTCCTATGACCCAACAGGAAGACGGTACCTCCCTGCAATGGAAAACGCCCTGTCTCCTCTAGGAAATATCTAAGATACAGGGCTTGAATAAAGGAAGAAACAGTGCGTGATTACAATGCCAAATCAATCACAAATAGTGAAGGAAAAAAGAAAATAATTTAGCGCACAAGGCTTTCTGTATTAACATGGGGAAGGCAAAGCAGTTCCAAGAATAGTCACGGCCCCAGGACGGTGCTGGTCAGGGTGCAGCTTTCTGGAAGGGAACTTCACGCAAGCAGCTCCAAACAGACAGCGAAGCACAAACGGAAAAAAAATCCGTCCCTCCCTCCTGCGGGGGCTCACCGCGACACCGACAGCATCGCCTGCTCTCCACCAGCACCGGGAGACCACCCAAGCCCGCAAGCCAGGAGTGGGCAAGCAGAGGGACCGCCAGCAAGGGAGCCAGGGGAGCGGGATGGACACAGGAGCTCCAGGGTGTGCAGAAGAGGCCGGTGCCAAGCGCGTCAGCCCCGGCGTGAACTCAGCATGCACCAGGCAGCCCCTTCCCGGTGTCAGGCCCTCTCCAGGTTACTTACTCCTTCAGAGCGAGGGAGTTCCCCGTTGCTCTGGCCAGAGGAATACAGATTGACGTATTCACCCTCACCAGCCTCCTCACTGGCGTTTTCACTCTGAGGGAGACAGGATGAAAGGAAATACGTGATGGTGCCGCCCCGCCAGCACTTAGCGTTAGTAAGAGAATGTGCCCACAGGCTGGGAGGAGAAGTGCTCTCAGCGGCTGTTGTCACCTCACTGGGAGCCCTTCCTCCAGCTCAGTGGCCAACACCGGCCACCGAGGCTGTACCTTCCCGGAGGTAACTATTTTCTGGTTCTTGAGGACTATCCCGAAGGCCCTGAGCTACAGCAGCACGGCAGCGGGCACTGCTTTGCAAGAGCTGCCATGGACTCCACGCGAGACTGCGAAGGTGCAACGTGCATGTGCGGATTTCAGGCTTACGGAAGCTGAGCGGTCAGAGCTCGACACACAAGCGCCTGTCCTACCCACGCTGTAGTCCTGCCGCTAAGTGCAGATCAGCCCTGCAGCCCAGAGGGTATCAAACGTTATCTCCCAAACTATGCTACAAGCACAGACTAGAGCCGTCACGCCAGGCTAAACCAAACTCGAGGGCTTACGGGCTGCAACAAGGACCCAACGCAAGGAAGATTCAACAGCAAGGTCAGGTCCAGAGTGTGAAGACCTGCTCATTTACTCTGCAACCAGCGTCCCTCTTCAAAACTTTGTGAAAAGGCAGCACTAGAATGCATTGCGCCGCCAGCTCCAATCCCATCAACTCTAGGCTTTGCAGCAAACGAAAGAGGAACTGCCTTGAAAACGAAGTGTTCAAAAAAGTAGCTGTAACGGAGAAACCTGCTCAGTGATCTGCAAAACTGATCTGGGACCTCAAACTAGTAGTGCCGTATGAGTGTGGGAACATCCTTAGTGTAACTTCACCAACACGTGATGCTTTGCAGGGCTGCTGGTAACTGGGAAGAGCTGGAGCCCGCAGAGATCAACGGGTTTATGCCCAGGAGAGACAGAGCTGGACGGCACCCACCGCTCCTGGGGCTCCCCGGTGGCTCAGGAGGGCGCAGGACAGCAATCACCAAATCCTGCCACCGCAGCAACTGCAGGATGCGAACCACTGTTTGGAGCTCGTGTTTAGAAACAACCAACCTCACAAAACACTCCTTTACCTTCCTCACCTTTGTACTATAATCGCAGGAAGTGACAGCAACTTCTCCTCTCCCCTTTACCATTTTATATTTCCTACATATGTGCTAACGTTTTCTCAAACCTGCTGAGGTTGTTCATTTCTTCTAACCACCATTTTCATATGAAATTACCCCTCTGCAATTCACACACGTTTGGAAACCAGATGTCCTGGTTTGAGCGACACGGGACTAATTTCTCTGCTAATGCTTGGGAAGACTGCACTTTTAGAAGACTCCAGTGTCTGAATTTGTGAAAAAATTTACTTCATAGCCAGCGATGGTGCCTGGGTTTCAAGATGTCAGTGTTTTCAAGCTTGCCGGGTACGGGGATGAGGAGGAGTGAGACCCGGGCACTTGACCCAAGCTGCCCAGCAGCATTATTTCATACCAGGAATGTCACATTCATTACAAATTAGAAAGTTTGCTGCGAAGCTCTCTCTCTCCATGATGGCTGCCATCCTTCTTGCCCCCATGCTGGACCCCTGAGCCCTTCCCTTCCTCCCAAAGCCGCAGCGCTCGCAGTGTCCCACATTTGCTGTCCCCTGCTGGGAGCGCACGGCTTCCTACAGATAGAATGGGCTGAGTATAATCTTTGCATATTCTGCATTGGATCAATATTGGTTCTTTAGTGCTCTTCATGTTAATTATCTAATCTTATTCTATTATATCTGTTTATACTTCAACTCCCAGGTTTTCTTGTTTTTTTTTTCCAATTCCGCGTCCCGGGTGGGGAGGGGTCATCAGGTGACAGAATGATTGTCTAAACGACAATAAATTGCTATGGGTTTCTCAAACCATAACACCAGACCAGATCACATTAAGCATGTATTAATACAAGAGACATTTTCTTTTAAAAAACAAATAAACCCAGCCTTGCGTTAAGGCGCATTATCTCTTTGGATAGTCTCACCGAAGGCGTCTGGAGAGAATCAGTGAAAGAGGTTTCAGAAGGAAGGCAGACAGGAGCATTCCCGTTAAAGCTGCTCTCCTGAGAAGAGGAGTTTGGCACATCCACAGTGCTGGGTGACTGGCTGGCCGCGGCGGGCACCGCTAGGGCAGAGCTCTGAGACGGATGGACGGGCGGAAAAGGTGGGGTGGAGCAGGAGGAGGAGGTAGAAGAGAGGAAAGGAGGTATGGAGACTTGGTTGTGAGGCACAAAGTCCTGGGAGTAGGACCTAAACACAGATTTATACTACAGGATGCAGAGACGTACAACACAGAAACACAGAAGATGGGGAAAGGAAAGAGACAGACAAAAGAAAAAGTAATTAGATCGGCAGCAGCGTAGCAGTGACAGCACAAGGCATTTCTAACACAGGCGCGTCTCCGTCGAGAGGCCGACCCCAACAGAGGCAGCACTATTTTACCACCCACACGCTAGAGCAGGAATTGCTACCTGGGACTTGTCAGCCTTGTTTTTTTTCACGGGGAGGCACGTTGTTGCACTAACAGCAGCCAGGCTGCTCATCTCGCAGAGGGAAAGCGGCACCGGGGTGTTTACCTGCAGGTACCCAGTCTTGGCTAGGGAGGGAGAAAGGCAGGATAACGCAGTACTCTTAATGACAGTGACCCCGAAAACCACTTGAGTGGATGAAAGGATGCGAAGGCACACAAAACCATGACTGTGAGCACACTGGAAATACCAAGATAGAGAAAAGTACTCTGAGTGCTTATTGCTTTTCTGGGATTTTCCACAGGATCCAAATTTAAGATGCTGTTTGCTCCAGCCCTGTAATTTAACAGCTACTGTGTCAAGTCTGTTCCAGAACACACAGCTCCCAGGGAGGAGTGGCTGGATACTATCCTTCAGTGCAACTTTGAAGACAAAGGAGATTACACTGCTACTCCTTCCCATTTGAGAAACACAGGGAGCAAAAATGATAATTGCCCTCAGGAGCGATGAATTCCTTATCAAACCAATCCTTTAATGCAGTGCCTCGAAGAGTCAGCTGAAGAGATGAAAAGAGATCATCTGCGTAAAGCTTTATTTCACTATCTCTCCTAATCATCAGATTACTGTTCAGATAATATTAAACAGGGTGCAGTGGGAATATATTGTGCCAAGAAAAACAAGAGCAACCCTCTGTCTTTTAACATCTGGTGCTAGTAAGATTTGCCGTCAGGCTAAGTCCAAAACAAAGCTGACACCCACCAAAAAAAAAAAAAAAAGTCAATAATGCTAAACCTGCTGGAGAGGAGTTTATTTTAAAACCTGTAGAGCTCAACTGTCTCATAGCCAAGTGGACTGAAGGAAGAATCACATCATCCCCAAAACCCCACGTTGAAATGGAGCTGTGGCGGTTGCTAGTCTGAGCGATCTGCTGCAGAAGGACGGTGCGTTACAGAGCTCTCCCGAAGCACAGACACAACTTGCTTAGACCAGGCTGAAAAGTCACCGCTGTGATGAAAAAGGAGGAGAAACAAAGGCACGAATTGGCGAATTCAGGCTACATTTTCCCTGGAGAGTTGAGCAGGCGATAAAAAGCAAAGCTGACTCTGTCACCTGAGCTGTGGCAGCAGCATCCAGTTCAGCCGTGGTATTTTCGTTTCTACCTAGGAAAGATGTGAGCTTAAAAATCTAAACTGAGAACAGCCTCAGGCCAGAAGCCTGGGCAAAAAAAAACCCTTTTCCACTACAAAGGAAAGGAAAAGTAAAGGTCAATGACTAGACTTTACCTTCCACCACCTTAATCCTGGAGTGGCTGCCCTCCGCCGTGTATGCAGTCCGGCGGTGCTCTGGGTGTATTCTCGGGGCCCAAAACAAATTGCAGGCCATAATACAGAGGAGCAGAGGGAGATGCTTTGGGAAGAGAGCTTAAAAGACTACTGAAAAACAATTAAAATGCAAATCCCTACCACATGCCTGTAGCTAAAAGGAGACCGGCTCTAGGACAGGCTCCTCTCTCTTCCTGCCGCTTCTTTCCGGATGAGCAGCCCTGGCTCCAGGGACACTGTCAGCCTTTGGTGCTGCCTCAGTAACAATGACAACTCTAATCTCCGTATTTACTTTCTGCCTGGATAAATGCTCTACATTTATTCATTTTCACTTGCATGGTACAAAACACTAAATCCCTCGTAAGACGCCAGGCTCATGACATCATCTTGGCTCAGCAGATTTATTGTGCCTGCCCCGTCTCCCTGGTATTTCATGATCTCACCGGCGCTAATATGCCAACTATCGCCCCAAGTCCCAGGCTAGACCCCAAAAAAGAACAGGAGCAAAGCAAATGGAGAACCACTGCTGCAGTAGCTCTCGAGAAAGCACTCAACAAACTGCTGTCCCGATAACAAGATCCTCTGCTCCAGTAAAGGAAATAATTGGCTCAAACAGGAGCTATCTGCCAGCTCCCCTCGAGCCGAGCTTCCTGTGCCCACAGGAGACAGGCGGCATCCGCTGTCCTTCGCTTTGTAGTTGATGGACATC
>NW_009650103.1:216677-224856 GCF_000708025.1 Charadrius vociferus
GGAGCTCACGCAGGGCACGAGTGAAAGGAAATTACTGTCCTCAATCAAGTCACTCCGGGACAGGCGGTACCCTGCGAAGCTCTCGCGCTGCGTGATGGTGCTGGCAGGGTTAGCTCAGGGCAAACGCCGGCCGGCCGGCTCGGCAGCTGGGATGCTGCCTGGTACGCTGCCTGCAGGCTGAGCAAGAGCATAGGGAGATGAATTACTGCTTCTGGGGCAGGAAAATTTGCACAGCTTCTGCCTTGCATAGTTTCAGGGACATTAATCCCAATTCAAAGGCAATTTAGACCTAAATATAACATAACATTGCATAAATTTTAAAAGTTTGAATGCGGATACGTTACTACTGACAATCACTACACATTCATCTCTCCTCGGCCTCTTCAATACACCTTTGAAAACAGTATCTTGGCATGAGATGGGTTACAACTGCTGGTTTAAGGCCCAGGTACCCGGGAAAACGCATTAATCTTCATTATGTGATCCGTGAACAATCATTTAATGACGCAGACATGCTCTCAGCGTGCTGTTAACAAAGGGAACAGCGCAGAGAAGCCTTTGGTGTGCTGGCATTAATTAGCCAGGCTGCTCCCGACTTCCAATCTTGTTGTAAAGTTGCATCTTGTAGAAAGGAGCCAGGGAACCCCCTCCTTCCTCCGGAGCCTGCGAGCAGCTCTGGAATTCCAGCTATGCAGCCGTGCTGGGACAAGAGCCAAGAATGAAGCATACTTTTAAAGGGGAAAAAAACACCCTGCGGTGGAGATGATGTCCATATGGCACCCATTCCCGCTGCTCCCCAGCCCGACCCAGCCCAGCCAGCAGCTGACACAGGAATTCAGCTTCCACGGGGTTTAGGTGTACATCTCTTGGAAGCCCTGGCATCCTTTAAAAGACATAGTTTTTTGGGGAGGGGACAGTCCATTCAACAGAACTGTCACAAGCAAACCTGTCATCCTCTCGTCCTCCCCCAAAGAAATCACAGGCAACAGTTTATCTTGGAAACAAATCAGTGCTTGTTTTAATCTGCTTCTCAGAGGTTTCTTGCAGGGTCAGTAAGGCCTCCGTTATGGCTGTACTGACACAACCTCCTACTTCGCTTTAAGTGAAGTACTTCAAAATAATCTCTGGGAAAGCTAGAAAGCAGGGTGCAAATGGATCCTTTGAGAAAGGATGCTTTCGTCTTTCCACACTCCGGCCAAGCTGCCAGGCTCCCACCACAGGACCAGAAGATGGTCTCCCAGCATGAGTGATCCTGACCTACGACGGCAAATGGCCAACACAGGGAGAAGAGAGAGATCCCTCTCCTCTCACGAGTAAAGTGGATTTTAAAAAAACCTATCCGCCACTTGGGAAGTACCTCCACAAAGCCTGCTTTCAGCTCGGAGCAATGCCGTCTCCTGGGAATGACAGGAAGCCAACATGCCCGGACCTGAATGTTTACCACACGCCGTGACACACAAAGGTCTTCCAGAGATGGCATCTTTCAACGGTTTCAATTTGCCGCCTTTGATTTTTTGCAACGATCAATATTTTAGAACAGCTTTCCATCATTAGCGGCAGTGTTACAGGATGTCCCAAAGGTCAATGACATTATGACTGTTTATTTGGATTAGATGGCAGGAGATAAGCACTCTAATAGAAAACTTATTTCAAGAGTGACGCTCCTCTACATTCACTAGGCATGGCTGACCACCAGTAACAGGGAGACAGGGTGTTTATGTGCAGGGAGACACTGGTCGCGAATAATATCAGTCTCTATCCTAAACTCAAAGTTGAATTCAATTATATGGCTGTCAGAGCATCTGCAGCATTAGCAGACACAGTCTTTACCTTTGAAGCACAGCCCCCTCAGTTACCCTACGGACTTCTGCCAAATTAATCTGCGATCCTGCCAGACACTCCCAGATCAGATAGAACATCAGACTTCCAAAACACGAAGCAATCAGAGGAAAGGATCAATCTCTTAGATCTCCTCTGCTCACGCTATTAAGAGAGCATCGTGGGCAATGTGCCAGAACTGGATGCCCAAATTCCAACAGTAGAGAAGTATGTTCCCAAAATACTGGGTGTTGCACAAAACTGCTACACCCTAAGGATATAATTGCATGGACAACTATTGGAAAAGACTTCCTATCTCATGACACAATGCTGGGCTTCCAGCATTTTGCTAATTAGGAAGGAAATGCTCCTACAATGAATGGCTGGAAACACAAGCTGCCAACAGAAGGGCTTCAAGCACTGCCACAGGAAAGGCAGCAGCTCCTCCTGCTTGAACGTTTCTCAGCAAAGCCTCTGACCTGGCTGCAGAGCTGACCTCCCTGCTTTTAAGCGACGACTAGTGCAGCAGATGGATGGATGGGGCTTGCTGTTCCCTTGGGAAAGAGTGGCCTGGCTTCTGCACGAGAAAACACAAAATCCAAACTTCTCCTTCAGTGGGAGGGATTCTTCTACGCCTTTGCAACAAAATAAGGGGGCAGAGGAGGAAGAAAACATTTTTAAGATTAATTAACGATGCTATCGTGCATCCCTCTCTTGAAACTCTCAGGAGAATTCAATCTGACTGCACCTACAGCGTCAACTCTTGTTTAGCTTGTAGACAATACCACCATGTCTAGCTAGCAGACCTTTAAAAGACAGAGCCTGGAGACAAAGGCAAGACTCCTAAAAAGTCACTCACAAAAAACGTGGTACGTGTGGTCTATGAAGTCAATAGGGGACTGTTTAGATAGACCTACACAGAGATCTGTAGTGCTCCAACTGCAAGAAAATGTATAAACCACGGGAGGAAGTGGTTTTCAGCAGCATTCAGTGATGCCAGCATGCAACAGCACTATTAATACCACTGTCCCGGCCTGCTGTGGGCAGTGGAAACAAACACAAACGCAGAAGGAACGCTAAACAGGAAAGGCAAAACAATACCTAGAACTCAGCAGCTGGTTAAATGGATGGGAATTTTTTTTCCCCTTGCCTCTGCTCCAGACTAACGAGCCAAACCCTACTTTGGACAGAAATGAACTCAAACACTATGATCTCTCAGTTCTGGTTTGATCGTGGCTCCCACCATCGGACCACCACGTGAATCAAAACAGCTCAGTCTCCGCTGAGGGCCAGAGCTTGGTGTGTGTTGCAGACTGGAACTGAGCTACTTGAACACAAGCGAGGCGGGGAAAACATGCGAAGCACATGTCTGCATTGTGTGCGTCTTTAAACACTTATCTGACCCTCCTTTTCCTGAACATACATTAGCACACACACAAGAAAGAAAAACAGTTGCTGTGAATTTTCTGTGTGCTTACTCCATTTGCTGAAGAACAGTGGGAACAAGTGAGAACAGAAGCGCTGAACTAGAACTTTCATAAGGAAATCACTTGCGCCTTCTGCTGGAATCCAACAGCCAATTTGGTTTCTGGAAAATTACTGGAAATGTTTCTTAATTAAAAAGAAAACATAAGAAACAACAGCATTTTGAGAAAGGCAAGTTATTTCTCAACAGTGGAGGATGCAGCCAAATTTTCACTAACGGCATGTACATGCCTTGGAGAACCGCATCCCTTGTTTCAGTGAGGAAAACGTTCCCAGCTGTAAGCGAACGCAAGACTTTCTGCAGTCCTTGGTGGAAAATACATGGACGGACAGCAGTACAGCTCGTCACCGGACTGATTTCCTCTATCAGCGCAGAGTTCCCCAGCTGCCGGGAAGTAATGAGATTTGATTCCCGCCACTTGGATACCTGCCCACCCGCTTCCAGTCAAACAGCACAAGGTGTTAACGAACCACAGGACAGTACCTCTGTCTTCACAAGAAGAAGGGAAGGAGGTGAGCAGCTAGAGAAAACCTACTGCCAACAATTACCAAGGAGGATGCTTTCTTACTGCATACCTCCTTTCCTACCATCTAGCAACAGAAAGTGCTTTCAAAAGAGATGGGGATCCCTGAAATGACTCTTGACAGCACAATCCAGTTGTCCCCCTGATGTGGGATTTAACGCCTTAGCTGTGCGTGGGATGGGGAATACGATGCTGCAGATCCTGACAGTATCAGCCCACACTACAAACATGACCCTTGCTGGCACAGAGGCCAGACGGGAATCAGACTCGGTAAAAAACAAGCTCAACTCGCCAAACCTATGAGGTTTGATCCAGTTGCTCAAGATCTGCCTCTATCCAGTAAAAGCTATTACCTCTGACACAATTTCCTGCAAAGAAGGGAAAAGCGCGATTAGTGGGTTGACAGAGCAGCGGTGGCTTCTGGACTGCAGCAGTGTCTGCAGCACTGATGGGAAAGAAAAAAGTCAGGCTGCTAGAAAAGAAATTCATACATTGAAAACTAAAAGAGTAAAGATGCTCTGAACAACTTGATCTCTTTTTTGCTTCAAAACACTCCCTGAAAACAGCCTTTTTAAGCCCCTGAAATCAGTAGTAAGGTGCTAGTCCTTCACCTGGAGCACAGAGCTAATGGGCTAACATGCAAACATGGTGTAGGCTCAGCTGCGTGTGAACAGATGGGTACGAGGCCAGGTCTTCCCTCTGGGATCGCCTCCTGCTGTCCACCCCAGGCCTGTCCTTCCCAGGGAAGGAAAAAAGCACAGGGCGCTTTCTGGAAATTGGCTACGCTTGGCAAACCTGCAACGCGTTGCTCCCACTGGGTCAATGGAGAGCCATTTCGCTGATCAGCTCTGACTTCCTGGTATTGATTTAAGGTTTTTGCTTCCTGTACAGAATGGATAATGATTAATGTAGGAGACATAGCGCTTTAAGAGATTTGATGATCACCACTGATATTTGGGCACAGAGGAGGCCAACTCCTCCATTGGCTGGTACACGGATGGTATGGTACACTCTCCATAGCATTAACTGTCTCGGCTGGGGCTGGTGGAAGGCCACTCCTTATTTTTTAACAGGTTTATAGTTCACCACAGTGCTTACTTGAGTGGCCTTTCTCTGGTGAGAGAGGAAAAATAAAGACATGAGAATAAGAGGAGCAGGGCGATGTGCTTAAAGCGTTAGCGATGCAGCTCGTGGCATCCCTCGTGTGAAACGGCATGGGCTTTCCAGCCAACGCTCGGGAGCAGAGTGCAAGAGGGGCTCTGGTCCCTCCTAGTGCCAAAACGCAGGGTGTCACCCTGGGAGAGATCCAAACCTTGACAGCTGTTTCACATCTCTGTCTTATTAGGGACAGGGAAAATGGGATAAACCATGGTTATGGTATTACATGGGTCAGCTATGATGCATGTAAGGACATTGGTATTTTGCAGCTCGGAGACAAAGAGACACTGTCATAGTGAAAAACCTCATTTTTGCCTGTGAAAAAATAGACCAGCTAGAGTCATGAGCAACTATGAGATTATCATAACTTAAAGGCATTAACGGAAAAACCACCATTTTTAACTCAGCTTATTTCCTTTGTGCATTTGCCAGTGCGCTACCTAATTGTTCTCATTGCTCCTCATGCTCCAGCCATTTATTTTCCACTCACCAAATCCTTGCAAAAACGAGTAAGGATTTTTTAATTAAGTTTTAACATTTCACAAAATAATATATTCACAATAATATAGTCCAAAGCAAGATAAGAACAGGTCAGAACAATTAAGTAGGTAGTAACCATTTAATCCATCCAGGGCGCTTTTTAAATGAAAGTGCCCATGTATTTTTAGAACTTTAGCTTCTCAATTAAAACAAAAATAGTCAAGTGCTTTTACCTAGTCTTACAGTTCTGTGTTTTGTTTGCAAGGATCGGTATCAAGAGAGCTGTACAATTCATAATTTGTGCATTACTTTAAATTTTAGAACTGTTTACCACAAATTTACACAAGCACCAACCTTTCCGTGCCTCAGCCTTTTCATCTGCTCAGCAAAACTACGATACTGCTCTCTCTCACACAAGTGGAAGCCAAAAGCTTTAATTCATTGCTTGCAAAGTAGCACTACTCGTAAAGTACTTGAATATTTTCTTCTCCTTCAGACCAATGATTATCGCTAATTTTTAGAGAATGAGTAAGTGTTGAAATGGGAAGATAGCAGTGGCACAGTGGGAGGATACCATTTTCATATATTTAATATTAAACTAATTGAACACTTCTGAATTTTCTCAGTTCTTGTCTGACAATTTCTTCTCCAGAAGCAGCCTAATTTACTAAACATCCAGGTCACTGTTAAAAAATAGCCTATTCTCAGTTGTCATCACACAGCAATCAGAGCATAACCACATAGTTTTACATGCAAACGAGCCCCATACTGATGAGCTGTTGGAATCCCATGGTTAGATTTAATTTCATTACATTAACACTTTGTTATTACTACCATTTAATTTAAAGTAGCTGATCACAGATTTAAGCAGTGCTCGAAGATTATTCTTATTTTGATTTAAATAATTCCCAGCTCCTCCTGCCGTTCTCTCTTCAGGCTGCTCACAAGTGCTGTAGGAGAGAAAACCCTGCTCGTTTGTCAGCACATCATACAAGCTTCCTGAGCTTGTGTGGGACCACGGAGACGTGAAGGGAAGCAGACAAGCATATATGCGATCAAAGACCTGGTAGAGGCCATTTGCTAGGAAAAAAAATAATTAAGGAGCTGCAGCCACTGTTCCATACGTTTGACTAAATCCACGCATTTTGGGGACAGCATCTTGTTATTTCTCCAAAGGCCAGACTCACACAGCAGCCTTTAATCGACTCATCCACATCGCTGACATTGTGCAACAGAACAAAAAGACTTTGCAGCTCCAACGTGCAGCCCGGGGAACACACAGGTCAACGGAGTGTGCCCGGGCACACAGGCCAGCTCTCCTTCGTCAGTCCCTCGCCACAAACGTCAATACTGACACGTGTATAAAGTAATGAAAGCCACAACTGCCCTGTGCTTCATTTAGTACGATCTACGCACAGCTTTTCTCACCTGGCTGGTTACTACACAAGTTCGAAAGCCCCCCCCCCGAAAGAACCTTTGTCTTTACCTGCAACCAAGAGCGTAAGCACGGAATTTGCACACAAGCGTTTCACCGACACGAATACGCACACGTGTTAAAGTGAGGAGAGCAACTCACCGAATGCACAGGAAAGGAGCTGTGCCGGTTGAGAAAGGAGTTAGAGACTGACATAGTGAGGCCCTGAGTGGCACCGGTGTCCTCGGGGGTGAAGGGCACTTTAGTTTGCTGGACACAGTAGGAGACAGAAGAGAAAGAAGAGGCAGCATAGGAGGCCTGCTGAAGAGGGGGAAGAAAGCAAGAGACAGAAGACACAGAGAAAGAGAGCACAGAAAAGGCTATGAATAAAGGATAAGAAGTGCTAACTGTAAAACAATGCATATAATGGCTTGCTAAACAAACAGCTATTCATACAGTTCATCAGAGCCAGACACACCAATATGCCTTTCTTGAGCTTAAGAGGCATGACAAAAATCACAGTTCAAATCTTCTTTGTTACACAAATCCCTTAAAAATAAACTCCCGCCTCCCCCTTCCAGTTCACCCATGGACAGCTGCTGCGAGGAGAGCCAAGCTGTTCCTCGCTGCCCTTTTTTCCCCATGGCGTGGGGGGCAGATGCCCAAAGCAGGGACTGGCTCTTGCTCCTAGCTGTTAAGCAGCCGACTCTTGCAGATTACTGTTTTTTCACAGCAACCTGCAGATTGGGAACTTGGTCTTTCCAGCGTGATCTATGGGCCCTCACTGGTACTGCTGAGATACTGGAGAGCAGTGATCTCCAGCCATTTTTCAGTCCAATCCAAAATGATATATCATTTGCACAAGAGGGAGATATTACACTGTAAGTAATAAACACTATTAAGGAATTTGTCCTGAATTCCACTACAGGAAGGAGTGAGAGGGAGGCTAAGGTATATCTAGGTTTTCTCAGCTCTGACTTGTTGAATATAATGTGCAACTGTTTCATACAGAAGATCCAAAGCTCACAAGAAAGGACTTCCTAATTATTATTTTATAGAGGAGTCCATCCAGCAAAACTTGCCTACTGCTAGAGCAGTTGATGCCCGTGTGATTTGCTGTTTCAGAAACTCACGGCAGCGAGAGCAGAGGAACAAGAGTCTTGTGGCTTTTACAGTGATTGTCTGCTTGCACCACTTTCCCAACAGAGAGATGAAGGGAAGGGTGGGAGGCTGCATTTGAAGGAACCTTTGCTTCAGGGAAACTGCAACCAACACTTTGATGGTATGAGCTTGCAAGACT